>NC_043704.1:151444649-151523078 GCF_006229205.1 Suricata suricatta
CCTCCCCCTCCCCCTTCAACCCTCAGTTCGTTTTCCGTATTCAATAGTCTCTCAAGTTTTGTGTCCCTCTCTCTCCCCAACCCTCCCTCTATGTTTTTATCTTATTTTTCTTTCTCTTCCCCAAGTTCATCCGTAAAATTCGGCACTGTTTACGACTTTATTTTACCTGCACTCAGGTACAGTACAACATTAGCTCTAGAAATAAAGGGCAAAAAACAAAGATGATTCGAGGCATTTCAGTTCATCCAGCACACATCCAGACCAAAAACTAGTCTCGTTTTGTTGTTGTTGGGATCAACTGAGGGGTCGTCTGACTTTTCTGGTGTGCCAGTGTCCAGGGAAGGGGTCGAGTCCTGCTCAAGTCTCCTCTCTAAGAAGAAAGATCCACAGAGATTCACCAATATTAACAGTTTCCATATTTGGTTTATTTCTCTCTCTGTCTCTCTGTCTCTCTCTCTCTCTCTCTCTCATAGACATGTGCACCCACGGTATTTTTTTTTCCTGAACCATTTGAGGGTAAGTTACAGACATCATGTCCCTTCACCCCTAAATACTTCCATGAATATATCCAAGAGCAAGAACATTAATGTAACCTCAGCATAGTTGTCAAATTAAGGAAATCAAACATAGAGCCAATACTATTTTCTGATTTATTGTCTACATTCCAACCTCCCCAATTATTTCATTAGAGTTGTTTACAGATATTTTTATTTCTAGTCCAGGTTTATACATTGCATTTGGTTTTCATATCGCCTTAGGGTTTTAAAATTTGGAACAATTCCTCAGCCTTTCTTTGTCTTTCATGACTTTGGCATTCCACAGCTTAGTTTTCTCTGAGTTTTCTGATTATTCGATTCAGATTATGCATTTTGGCCAGAATATCCCTGAAGTGATTTTGTGTTCTTCTCAGGGCGCCGTATCGTGAGGCATGTAACGTGGGTTGATTTCATTTTTGATGATACAAACATCAATCCTTTGTTAAGATGATGTCCACCGGCTTTTTCCATGGCTAAAGTACGATTTTTCCTGTTATAGTTGATAAGTACTTTTGTGGGAGATATTTTGGACTTCTATAGATATCCTGGTCCTTATCAAACTTGCACCTAGTCTTGCCTGAATCATCATGCTGATTTTTAAATATAGATGATATATATCCGTCTGTATAATCTGTGGGGCATAGGACAGAACTTTAATCGAGTTTTATAATTCTATTACATTATCCTTGGCAGGTGAAACGGCTGCAGAATGCCATTTCTGAGGCAAGCCTCAGACTGTTTATTCAGCAGACTGACAAACAAGCCAGTCCGCGAAAGCTGCCAGAGACTTGCTAACCAGACCTAGAAACAACCCCAGGGGAAGAAAGAACGGTTTCTAGCTGCGACCGGAGCCTCGTACGTCCGCAGGCGGCGGCTTTCCTGCTGCTCAGGGCCAGCACGCCTTGACGAGGAGGGCCCTCCAGATGAGCCGCCAGTATTTTTAGGACAGGCAGGACCCTTTATCGATAGCTTGCGGATTTACTGAATGGTTATTTGACAGTGTGCTTGGTCTCCAAGGCTGAGGTTCGGTCCTAGGGAGAAGGCTCAGTTCTTCATGAAGAACTTTGGACCTGTGAGGGGCGTGTGTTGGTCACCCCCACACTGGTGCCCCCCAGTGCCGGGCCCTGAAGGGCAGAGCGGTCCCTCGCTCACCTGGGCAGCTGGCCTTGGGTTCTCTCTGGCTCGCTGCATACAGTGCATTTACTCCCCTCAAATGAGAACATTTGTTTTATTACTCACCGGTCCTGTGTGGTATGGCTCCTTGATACACATCGTGTGAAAAAGTGGTGATTCAGAAAGAAGACCCTACATTGGGTGATTTGTCAGTGACAAAGTCCTGCTGGTTTTGTGGCTCCAGGTTGGAATTCTTCTCACAGCTAGGTAAGAGGACAGTTATTTTCACCCATTTCTTCACTGGCAAGGAGAGTGAATGCCCATGGGCTTGCACAAAGATTTACATGCAACTAGAGTCCCCATGGCATTCGTCATATAAAGAAAACTGATGACCGGAATAAATGTTCCTCAAGCTAAAAAAAATAGCTATTATGATGGCAAGAGAGGAAACCTAGTTTTTTAATTGAAATATCATTAGCATGCAACGAAACACATATATATCTTAAGTATTTGCTGAGTTTCGACAGTTGTATACATCCACGTACCGTCACTAAACTGAGACAAAGAACATTTCAGTCATCTCGGGAATTTCCCTCCTGTCTCCATCCAGTGATGTCTCTGCCCAGAGGCAGCCACGACTGTGATTTTTATCACAGCTTTCCCCCACAAGGTATCCATTATTCTAACCTGTATCTCAAAAGGTGGTTTTGTTTGTTTTTGATCTTCCTACAAATGGCATCATATAGCATATATCCTTTTGCGGACTAGTTTCTTTCTTTCCTTCCTTTTTTTTTTTTTTTTTAATTGAGAGCGAGAGGAGGGCACAAGTGAGCGAAGGCAGAGAGAGGCAGGGTTCGAGGTCTTATGAAGCAGGGCTTGACCTCCCCCAAAGCGGGGCTCCAGCTCACCTGAGGCTGACTTGAACTCATGAACTATGAGGTCACGTGCAGTCTGGTTTCCCGACTTCACACTGTCTGTGACCTTCATCCACCTAGTGGTAACTGGTTTTTTTAATTGCTGCGTCGTATTCCCTAATATTATTTTGATCAAATTCCAGAACATCAGATGATTCCATTCAAAAATATTTCACTTGGCAACTCTAACAGGCAAGTAGTTTCAAAGGACCCTGCATCATCGTGTGTAAAAGAAATGGGCACACGTGCTCTGGCATACTTCTGATTCTCTGTGTGGCAGGGATGTTGGTGGTTTCGGTCCAGGCTGGATCTGGAACCTTCGGGGTTGGGGGCTTGCGCATGGCAGAGGGGTATGGAACGGGAGGAAAGCATTTATGAAAGTTGGTGGGGTGCTGGGGAAGGGAAGGTCACAGAGAAAGAGGGAGGAGGAGGACGACCTATCCTGTGGTCAGTTTGGGTCAGGAACGCTGCGGGCTGGGACCTTGCTAAATATATACGGGGTCAATGAGTGACAACATCCGTGACCTTGGACAGCAAAACACCCTTTCTCTACTCCTTTCTGCTTTTATTGTTGGATTTCCAGCTGCCAAACCATATACCTTGAGAAATTTATCACCTCCCCGCCCAACACACACAAAAAGAGGCATTTATTCCCTCTAAGTGTGTTTCTGTTATGGTTAAAGATTCAGCTAGCTTGCCCTAGGATGCACTATGTCTCAACCGCAAAGACCTTTGTTCCCCTTTTGTTTAAAATCCGTCTCATTCACACACCCACCCCCTCTTTTTTGTTGGAATTTAATTTGACTAGAAGAGAGTGGTCTCTTCTCCCAGGTTATTGTGACTCTGCCCGCATTCTGTCTTTTCTTGTTCATTAAAACAAGTTCTTCCCCGTTTTAATTTCCTATTCCAAAAATGGTGTGTATCAGCCCAATCCAACATGCAAATCAGTAACAGCACATTTCCTGTTCTTGGTCTATTTCCCTGTGCTTGCCTCTGTTTCTGCTGCCCTCCTGCTGTTTTCCTGCCCGTGTGTTCTTTTATTCTGTTGATAGCCTTCATTTTGGCCTGCCCTGCGCATCTGCTCCTGCAAGCTGGCCTGTGGTTCTGCACTGCGGTTGGGCGGTCCAGCGACTGGACTCTTTCCAGCCCCCGCCAAATGCTCTTTCTATAGCAGGAGGATGAGCTTAGGATGTCTTTTACGGTGCCTCGATGATATATTTTGCTTTGAGTGCAAAAGCCCACGCCAACTTGAAATGCTGTCTGTGCTCTGTATTTAATAATAATAATGATATGAAAAGCCACATAATTTTCGGGCCATCTGTGAGCAGAGCCCTCTCCTGTGGCCATTATTTTGCAATAATAGTCAAAAAGGTCTATCGATTAGATCACAAAATGTCTTCGTGAATATTCTGTTCTCCTAACATTTTTTCCCCCCCATTTGCTGTCATGTATCGTTTTTCCTTCAGTAGAAGTAAACTTTTAAAAATGGGAATGGCAGCGGATGACCAGGGTTAGTGTTCTTCAAGCTAAAGAGGAAAAACAAAAACACTGTTGTGTTGGTAAGAGACTAAACCTAGCTTTTATTGAAATATACTTAGCACCCAACAAAAGGCAGATATTCTAGGCATTTGATGAGTTCTGACAGTTATATACACCCGCACCCCACTGCCAAAGCACGATCGCCAACATTTCCACTGCTGGATTGCCCCTGTCTGTCCGTCCAGTCAACTCCTGGTGCCCCCATGTAGCCACTGTCCTGGCTTCTGTCACCATAGATTAGCTTTGCCTGTTCTTGACCACTGTGTAAATGCATTATGTGTGCGTTTGTGGCTGGCTCTTTTTTTCTTTTTTATACCTAGTGTGTCTCTGAGATCCATTCACATTGTGTGTTACCTGTAACCCATTCCTTTCAACAGATGAATAGTGGTCTGTTGGGTGTTTACATGATGTTTTCCATTCTCCTGCGGATGGGTTGTTGGGTGGTTGGGCCTACTTTGAACAGAGTTGCTTGGAACACTTGTGAACCAGTCTTTGCACGGGTGTGGGAGACTCTAAGGTGGCTCCCAGTGGCCCCTACCTCCTGCCTTTCACACTCTTGCATAGGTTCCACCCTCTTGGTGCAGGCAGGACCTAGGACTTGCTTCTAACCCATAGAATGTGGCAAAGGGGATGGGATGGCGCTTCTGTGATGGCCTTTCAAAAGATTGTATCTTCCATCTTGCTGGCAAACTCTACTGACGTTCTTGCTGGCTTTGATGAGGTCAGTGCTCTGTGAGGAGGCCCGCATGGCAGGGAACTGAGGGCAGCCTCTGGCCAATAACCAGCCAGAAATGGAGGCCTTGGGCTCGGGGCCTGCAAGGAAGGAACTGACTCCTGCCAGCAGCCACATGAACTCACAGCTGGGTCTTTTCCCCAGTCAAGCCTCGGATGAGACCCCAGCCCTGGGCGGACCCCCTGAGGGTAGTCTTGTGCTAGATGTTGAAGCAGAGGGCCCAGCTAAGCTGCGGTGGACTCCTCACCCACAGAAGCTGAGACACGAACTCTGTGCTGTTTAAGCTGCTAAATTGGTGTTAGCATTGCGCAGCAATAGATACCTAACAGCGTGGGCTTACGTTCTTATTTCTCTCGGACAAATATCTGGAAGTGGAGCGCCTCGATCACATGGTGGGTGCACCCTGAACCTGTGAAGAAACTGCACGCTGTTTCCAAGCGCTTGTGTCTCTGACACTCTCACGAGCTGGTGTGAGTTCTGCTTGTGGTTCTGCAACATTTTGTATCACTGGCCTTTTTGATTTTCCGCTTTAATGGGCTTGCAATTATATCTCCCTGTAGTTCGAATTTGTGTTCAGTTGATGACGAGTGAAAAATAAACCTGTTTTAACCAGTTGAGCACCGTGTTCAAATCTTGTTCTTCCAAGAGAAATACATCTTGTTCGTTAGCTTCGTTTGTTGCTGTTATTTGAGATACACCGATGAGAAGAAAGGGTTCCTATCTTTAGGAAACTCGTAATGAAAGGAAAACATCAATATATAATTACACATAAAAAATGTAATGGGGACTGGGGGATGTGAGGTGTCGGGTACAGGAGACAAATGAGTAATTCAGTGCACTTGTCGCTGGCGAGGTAACATGCATCACCACGCCTAAGGCAGACGCTCAGGACCTTTCAGGTAACGATAAGGAGTCAGGCTTACAGACTGGTGTCAGGGGAGGGGCTGAGCTGTAGAAACAAGCAGTCCACCGTATTTCAGTGGCTTAAAATAATAAAGCCTTCTTTCTTTTTAAAAAAAATATTTTCTCACTGGGGCGCCTGGGTGGCTCGGTCGGTTAAACATCTGACTTGGGCTCAGGTCATGATCTCGCAGTTCACGTGTTCCAGCCCCACGTTGGGCTCTACGCTGACAGCTCCGAGCCTGGAGCCGGCTTCGGGTTCTGTGTCTCCCTCTCTCTCTCTGCCCCTCCCTGGCTCACGGTCAGTCTCTCTTTCTCTCTCAAAAATAAATAAACATTAAAAATTTTTTTTTAACTTTAAAAAATATTTACTCATTTTTGAAAGAGAGAGCATGAGCAATGGAGGGGCAGAGGAAGAAGGGGACAGAGGACCCACAGGGGGCGCTGCGCTGACGGTGGCGGGGCCTGGGGTGCGGCTGAACCCATGAACCGTGAGATCATGACCTGAGCCAACGTCAGACGCTGAAGCGACCGAGCCACCCAGGCGCCTGATAAAGGCTGACTCCTTGTTCACATGCACGTCCAGGGTGGGTGGCTCTGTGCACCCTTGTTGTTTTCATTACAGAACTCTGGGTGACAGAGTATCCACCGGCTGGGGTGCTGCCCGTCGCTGAAAGCTTGACAAAGCTTGAACAAATTCCCTTTGGAGCGTGTTCCCCCTTTTGATGGCAGGAATGACTCAAGGGCAGGGTCACATACAACATACAATCTCATCATTACCTGAAAGAGACGAATCTGGATTTCGGCTACATCGTATGATGCTAAACGCAACGCCTCTCCCCACCCCCACCACGGTGTCCCGAATGATCCCCGAAACACTATTGTTTCATTTCCTTACCTGCTCCGTAGCTTTTTTTATTCTATTTCTGAGCCTTAAATATTCCCTTATTTGTATTTCATCAGTATGGCCCAGATATCTCATGTAAAAAGAATTTATTTAGCATGCCTGTTTGTTTATATACAGATGAGTGTTTTCAATTTCTTCCTTCCCAGTTCAGAAAGCTCTGTTGGTAATGAATTTTCCTTAAAGTAGTACAAGATTGGAAAATAAAATAAGCTTCAACACATTTTCCAAAATAATCAACACAAACCCAATGTGAGAACCAAACAATTATTACCTTCAGAATTAGCTCCAGATTATTAAAATGCAATTAGGTTTGGAAAAGTAACCCGGCAGGGGGCCATGTTTATATTTTCTCATTTTCACAGTAAATTTTCTCAGTGTATAGGGGATGCCCCCCTCCACATTCTTCTTCCTAATATCTGAACAATACCCAAGACTCCAGGGTAAAATAATTGGCTTCTTCTTCTATTGACTCCAAAGATACCAATCTGATAATGATCAGATAGTCAGATACAGTCAGGTATCTGTAGATATAGGCCTGTAAGTACAGGCCTGTAGATGTGTTGTATGTGCTTCACCGTGTTTATAACCTAAAAAAATTAGCCACCAATACTTAAACATGTTTTTAAAATTTTTTTTAAAGTATTTTTGAGAGAGAGAGAGAGCATGAGCTAGGGAGCAGCAGAGAGACAGGGAGACACAGAATCCGAAGCAGGCTCCAGGCTCCAAGCTGTCAGCACAGAGCCCTACGTGGGGCTCAGACTCACAAACTGAGATCATGACCTGAGCCGACCTCAAACACTCAACGACTGAGCCACCCAGGCGCCCCAATATTTCAACATCTCGCACAGGAATTTGGATTTGCAGCTTCTCCTGGAAAACTGGAAGAACCGGCAACCACGGGCTCCCCTCCCCTGTGGCAGCAAGTGGCTGAGTGGTGGCTCCCCTGTGCCCACTGTCCCCAGAGGTGCTTTTTCACTCCTATGAGTTTCCTGAGGGCTAAGAGGAACTGGGGCATTTCTCAACAAGTCTTTCCCCTGGATTCTCGGCATCTCTCCAGCCCCGGCTGTCAGAAGCCTCTGGACACTAGAGCTGCCTGCAGGGCTAAGAGCAGCAGGGGGCAGTGAAGTCTGCTCCGGGCGGCGCCCACGTTCCCCGCCCCGGTCAGGGGCTTCAGGCAGCGCCTGGCTTGCCTCTCTGCTCCCCTGCTTGTCACAGGGACAGCCCGCCTCTAGGGGGTCCCACGAGATGCGCAGCCGCTCAGAGCTCCCTGAGGCTCTCCCTTCCCGGAGAGGCGCTTCTGGATTCCCGCTCACCTGCGGCTCCCTGATGGCAGCCTCCGCCCACCCCGGCGCCCCCTTCCCCTGCGCAGGCCCCCGAGTGGGCGTGGCGCTGCCTCAAGTTGTTATTGGCTTAAATTGTGTCGTTTGTTTGCGTAGAGTAAGTCTGGAACAGGGTCTTTGGCTCAGGAAGCTGGAAGATAAATTAACCAATGGGACAGAAAAGAGTCTAGAAACGGACCCATGCATATAGTCACCTGATTTATCAGAAAGGTAACTACAGCGTAGTGGGGACGAGCTGGTCTATTTATTTATTTAAACATTTTTTAAGTTTATTAATTTATTTTGAGAGAGAGCGTGCACAAGCTGGGGAGGGGCAGAGAGAGAGGCAGAGAGAGAATCCCAAGCAGGCCCCACACTGTTAGCCCAGAGCCCGATGTAGGGCTCAAACCCACGGACTATGAGATCATGTCCTGAGCCGAAATCAAGGGTCAGAGGCTCAACCGTGATCCATCCATGAGCGCCAAGGACGGTCTTTTTAATAAAACTGTGGGTCCACGACATATGAATATGGGGGAAAAGGTCAGTCTTTACCCCTGCCTCACACACAACAATCCAGGTGGCTTTCAGAAGACGGTCTCTGAGAGAATACAGAGGAAAACAGCCTTATGACCTAGAGTAGTGTTTGTTTATTTAGTTCATTTGCTTAGTCATGTAACCCAAAGCAGGATTGAGAGTGAGCCGTACACTGGACTCTGCTGGGCAGCAGATGCAGGAGTGAAAAGACCCAGTCCCTGCCCTCAGGGAGCACATGGTTTAGTCGGAGGAAGAGACAAGGTATAACAACCAAGTGTGACGGGAGCCGTGGCAGAGGGGCCCAGAGGCGGGGTGGCAGGAGAGAGAGCTTCCTGGAGGAGGCCAGGGGCGTATGAGGGAGGAGGCAGGGGGGGCGGGGGGAGAGCATGCTATGCAGAGAAACCAGCGTCTACAAAAGCAAGGAACACCACAGTGCCAGGATTGCTGTCCATTTCTTTAAAGCGTGTAGAAACTCTCTTGGCGTATTTGTCGGGCTCTTGCAGAGAAATATCACTTGTTTGTTTAGCAGAGTCACCACGACGTGATGCGCCATCAGGGTGGGTCTGACCGCCGTTGTACACATGGGGACAGGTGGGTTTGGCGCCCGGGCGGACTTGTTCAAGTCCACCTAGCGCTCCGGTGAGGATGGAGGTATGAGAATTCAGGTATTTGAATGCCTACCTTTGCATTCTTTCCACTCTGCCAAGCCTTTGGGACATCAGAGAGCCTCGTAGGTTTTGAGAACAAGAGGGAAGATGCTCCAAGCTGTCTCGGGGTCAGGTTTACAATTAGCCAGTTAGTGTCTTCTGGATGCCGGGGCATAGTTAAACCCAAGGGCCTGGCACACAGCAGGTTATACGGACAGGGTCCCAGAGGATAAGGGCCACAAGCATGCTGAGTGCATGGTGCCCATTTTAGCTAAATGGCTAAATGTAGGAAGGTGGCTTTGGAAGGAAATGCTCACTTGGGCGCCATGCC
This sequence comes from Suricata suricatta, assembly GCF_006229205.1. NCBI lineage: Eukaryota > Metazoa > Chordata > Mammalia > Carnivora > Herpestidae > Suricata > Suricata suricatta. Next base: position 151,454,123 of record NC_043704.1, read on the forward strand.
CAACGCCTGCCACTAGGTGGCGCTCTGATGCAGGCGTAAACAGGCCACTGGAGGGGTTTGCCGCGCTTTGGGTAGGTGACTGTGCTGGTGTCTGTAACGGAAACCAGGAGGCAGGGAGACTGGAACCCACACAGGGTGACAACATCCCCTTGCCGGCTTGCCAAAATCTGCCTTAGTTCAGTGGCAAACCCCGGCTGAACGTCCCTGGAGACCTCACGAAGTATGCATGCCCTGAAGCCAGAGAGAGACCCGAGAGTAGGCGCTGGGCTCTCGTCCCTGCCCCGTCTGCACCCCGAGGGGACCCACAGGCAGCTGGACCCCCCGCCCGTCCCCCCCGCCCTCGACATGTGTAAGACAGAGACCTGCGCCCACAAGACCCCGAGCGTGCTTGGGTGCAAATCAGCAACACCTATCTTTCTGGATTTTCTGATGGCAAAATTCCAAATGGCCCTAGTCAGACCCATCCTCCTTTTGCATCTGTTTTGTTACCCATTGGGAAGTCTGTGCGGATGACAAGCAAGCCTCTTGAATACTTTGGAACCTCAGTGTTCTCACCTGTCATGTGGGGATCATTACGGCTTGCACTTCCTAGGGCCACTGTGAGCATCCAAGGGACAGGGACAGAACCAAGAGAGCTTTGCAAACTGTAAAGTGCTCTGTGTGCTTACTACTGTAGCTCTACGGCTGGACCATACTTTGTTTGCTCTTCTCTCCTCTTCCTACTCCTGGGTACATTTATCACGTGCCAGGCAAGGGTCAAAGGGCGTCCTCGTTCAAACATCTCCCTGTGCCCTGTAAGGCGGTGCTTCTATATCCTTACCAGGCTAGTCAGTGGCCAAGGGGGCTTCAAACCCAGGCTATGGCTCTAAAACCTCCCCCCTCACCATGGTCCCATGTGGCCACATTGCTGCAATGGAAAACCATGTGCATTATTTTGCATTTTTTCTTTTATTACCAGCTGGAGGCTTAAAAGTGCTTTCCCTGTGGCTCTCACTTCTGTTACACACACCAGCAGCCTTGGGGCTCCTCTTTGACCTTAGCTGTCCTTCATTCCCCATCTACTCCCTCCTGGAATGTACTGGAAGAGGGGAGGAGGGCTGCGGGGAACACTGGAGAAGCAGGATGGGGGTGCTCTGCTCTCTGGATCCATCAGGAGCCCCGAGGAGAGATGGGGTCAGAGAGGTGTGCGGGCTCCTTTAGGAAGGTGCAGAAAAGGAAGGAATGCCCAAGGGTGCACTATAGAATCTTAGGTCACCAGCACCGGCGGAGAACCAAATGCTCTCCAGAGTGCTAGTCTGGTCCCCGAGACAGCAGGGAGCAGGCAGCCAGGGGGCTGGGCTGCCCCGAGCCTTGGGGGCAGAGGTCCTGTCACACTGGATTAAACATGAGTCACTTGTGGGCTTCTTGCTGTGCCTGGCCCCTCCTAAAGGTCGCTGATCCTGAGCGTCTGGCATTACGATTTGTACCTGCTGCCAAGTGGGATGTCTCGGGTTAGGGGTCATCTCAGAGCTGTTTTACAGGCTCAGTCCCTGTTTAAGGGGTCACAGCCCAAGACAGCCACAACAGAGGAATGCAGGGCTGTCAGGACACTCCTTGCTCTGCAAACCCGCCCTGAGCCCTGGCTGGGGCGTGGGAACCGGGGAGCCTCCCTCCAGCATCTTGGCAGGTGCACCCTCTGGTCACTCCCAGCCTGAGGCCACAGGGATGTGAGGACCCCCAGTTTGGCCCTGTGGGCTCCTTCTTGCTGGTCTGGTCTGGAAATTCCGTCCCATCTTCCCTGAGACAGGCATCGTGGCATTGGCGGCCACAGCACCCAGGGCACTGGGTATCAAAACGGACACTGATTCAAGCAGTTTCATTCACTGGGCAAAGCACTTGGGCTTCTTGGGATCTGTGATTTTTCATCTATAAAAAGGGCCAGTGTCTCCACCTTGCAGGGTTAATGATTGAATGGGACGGTATGTGTAACGCTGGGGCTCAGTCCTTCCAGCTGTAATCCCGCACGTCGCAGAGGACCATTCTCCTGCCACTCTGGGTCAGAGGGACAAAAACCTCCACCCACGGGTTGGCAGAGGCCCGGCTGAGCCCTCGGACCCAGCCTTGGCCGGCGGCCCAGGCGCGCTGCGGCTCACCGCCTGCAGGGGGCAGCAGCGGGACGCGCAGCGGAGGCCGAGCCCCCGCCCTCCCCCAGGCCAGCAGGCTTTCCATGCAGTCTGGGACAGAAAGTTCTCCTTTGCATCAGTGAATGCAGCTTGGGTCGATTTGTTTTTAAATGGGTGATGTCTGAGATTCTTTTATGAAAGCGCTTCACATCTGGCATTCAAAGAAAATCATCAGTCTAGACTCTCCGGCCTGATAGCAGCCTGTATGAAATTTGGGCCCATCTTTCCAAAGTGCCTCCCTGCTCCAAGGCTGCCCGTCGCCCTCTCTCCCTCCTTCTCTTCTTGTGACCTTTTATCTCAGCAGGAGCCCTGACTAGAAAGAGGGTTCTGGAAATGTGGTGTGTTTCTCATTAAGTTTCTGCTGCATAAAAGTCATGTGATACAAAACTCTTTTTTCCCCCCTCCCCTTTCTTTCTTTACCCTGCGTGTCTACAATAACTCCTACTGCTTAGGTTTTATTTAATTGGAGATGATTGAAGACCGAAATCTTGTTGATACGAAGATTCTAAAACATCTGTTCCTGGGCTGCTGGTGGCCTGTTGGGTTCACCTTTCCCTGGTGTTGGGATGGTCAAACAGAATCCCAAGCAGGCCGGGTTCATCTGCTCCAGACGCCCCCCCTTTCCTTCTCTTTCCAAATCTGAAAATTGCTTTCTTTAAAACTTGAGGCTTGGACTTGGAGATGCTGAGGTCGGAGGCTGCCGAGGGGGCCCTGAGGCATCCCGGGGCGGGGGGGGGGCCGGCAGGGAGTCTCCTGGCTCCTGGAAGGTCATTGCTGGGATCCAGCCGCTCCCTTCCCTGCATCTGTTGAGACAGACGCTCTCCTCTGAGCTCAGTGTCTGTGGCAGTGAAGGGGAGACAGGGAGAGACAGAGAGAAGAGGCCGCAGATCCTGATAGCTGCGGGTCTCTCTGACCTTCCCCCGGGTCCATGGCCGGACTTTGCAAGGCTTCCGCCCGGCGCTGTCTCCATGGGTCAGAGTTGGTGCAGTTGGTGTCTCGAAATAGGTCCACAGCTTCCCACCTAATGCGAAGTCCCCGGGAGAGGATGAAGCCGGGGACACCTGGGCAGGTGGGCATTCCAGTCACCGTGGTGTGAACCTCGTTTCGCCTCACCCATTCTCTTCAGTGCTCGGCCAGAGGGACTCTTCCCTCCGGGCCCTTCCCACTGGCCTTGGCAGGGAGAGGGCCTGGCTTCCATCTTCCTTTGAAGAACACTGGGGTGCCAGAGTCCTGGGTCAGCAGCACCTTGTGGTGGTCCAGGAACCTGGCACCTCCCTGGGCTGGCTCAGAGGGCATGCTGCAGGCCGCCTCTGCTCCTGGCTTTCTGCTGGCATTTGCCCTTCCCGGCTCCTCCCGGGTGTCCCATCCCCCTCTGTTCCCAGCACTCACAGAAACCTTGGTGATTCAGCCCACCCATGACAGCCTCAGTCCTGAACAATGGAAAGGAAACAAGGACCGTGGGCATCTCTTCCTAGTCTGCCTGCGTAACTCCCTGTGGGACTTGGGGCACGTCCTTGGACGGCCCTCTGTGTTTGTCCTCACTTTTTTTTTTTAACGTTTGTTTTTGAAAGACGAAGAGAGACACACTATGAGTGGGGGAGGGACAGAGAGAGAGGGAGACACAGACTCTGAAGCAGGCTCCAGGCTCTGAGCTGTCAGCACCGAGCCCGATGCGGGGCTCGAACCCACGAACTGTGAGATCAGAAGATCATGACCTGAGCCGAAGTCGGACGTTTAACCGACTGAGCCCCCCAGGCGCCCCCGTCCTCATCTTTGCAAACTGGGCGTGGATCTGAGGTTTGCAAAACTCCCAGCCCGAAGAGCCAGAGGCAGCTCTCAGCCCCTCAGTGGTCTGTTTTTCTAAATAAAGTTTTATTGGCACACAGCCCCACCTGTTACTTACACCCTGTCTGTGGCTGCGTTTGCACTGCCACAGCAGAAGTGAATAGTTGTGAGATCGCATGGCTTGTGAGGCTGAAGGTATTTCCTCTCGGGCCCTTTACAGGCAACATGTGCCAACCTCTGGTCTATGGCTTCCACGTTATTTCATTCTCCCTGGAGTGAGGCAGAGCTGTTCCAGAGCCTCCGAAATTGTATTTCACGGCGATGGGTCACTTGAATGAGGCGGACGAGGCTGTTCGGCGTCCCCGCCAGACAGCAGGTGGAGGAGTCTGTATCCGCTTGGGCGACCGTAACAAAGTGCCACAGACTGGGTGATGTAAACCACGGACAAACAGCAGATATTTATTTTCTCACAGATCTGGAGGCTGAAAGTCTGCGATCAAGACGCTGGCAAATTCAGTCTTATTGAGGCCTCCTCACCTGCTTGCTGCTACCTGGCCGTGTCCTCACATGGCCTTTCCTCAGTGCACGGAGGGCAGGGACGGAGCGTGTGAGTTCTCTGGTGTCTTTTTCTAAGGACTCTGATCCCATTGGATGAGGGCTCCACCCATATGACCTCATTTAACCTTGATTCGCTCCGTGGAGGCTCTGTCTCAAATACAGTCACCTTGGCATTGGGGTTCAACATAAGAATCTTCTTGTTTTTTTAAAATTTATTCTTATTTATGTTGAGAGGGAAAGAGCATGAGGGAGGAGGGGCAGAGAGAAAAGGAGAGAGAGAGAATCCCAAGCAGGCTCCGCACTGTCAGTACAGAGCCGGATGTGGGGCTCGACCCCACTGAACCTGAGCCGAAACCAAGAGTCCGGTGCTTACCTGAGTGAGTCACCCAGGTGCCCCTCAACATAGGAATTTGGGGTGGGGGACACAGTTCAGTCCATGACAAGATCCCAATCATTTTCTCAGGGGACTTTCGAATTATGTCAACCTGACAGATGAGGAGACTAAGGCCATGGAGGGAGGGGTCAGATGCTCCTTCTGTGTCTTAGGTCAGATTCCCCAGAACTAACCCCGGGGAGAGGACTGTGTGCAAGGGATGCACTAAAGATGTGCGGGGGAGGGGGGTGGTCAGGGCAGAGCGCAGGCGCAGCCCCTGGGGGTGGCTTCCTCCCGGGCCGCAGGGCAGCGGGGAGCCTGAGACACCGCACCTGTCAGCACTAGGCAACGTCAAGTCCCAGGCATTCCCAGTCTCTGCGGGTGTGGGCAAAGCAGCTCTGGTTCCTGAAGGCAGTCCTCCGGGAGCCAGGTCCCACAGAAGCCAGGGAGGGTAAGTGTAAGCGGGATGGCGGGGCACCTTGGCAAGGCATGGGCTGTGTGGTGCCTCCCGGAGGGCAAAGCTGAGTCAGTAATAAAGTGTATATCCAAGAGTGTGTGCGATCAATCTGGTAACACAAAATCAGCACGTCTGCCAGAATGTTCTGTGCTCGGAAGGACAGAGGCAGTGACCGAAACGTGTGTGTGCTGACATTCCCGGACCGGGCACCCAGTAGTCGCACAGTTAGTTTTGAGGGCTGCTTGCAGGGGGGCTGAGTGGGAACTGGGCAAGGGGCCACAGTGAGGGGCAACAGCCTGGGGTCAGGCTTAGAAGAGAGCCAGCCCTGTCCCGGGCCTCTGCCCTTGGCTGACAGTCCAGGCAGCCTTGGGGTTTGACTGTTTGCTTCAACAAAGGACTTTTCTGAGTCTGAGTTTCAAAGACTATCTTCACCACACTGGAGGTGGGGGGTGGGATGGGGGGGGTGGCCTTTCCCCAGGGGGATTTAGGTAAAGGGCGCTGAAATGGGGGGGAGGGCGAGTTGGAAACACAGGACTCACGCAGCACGAGTGGGATTTTGCTTCTGCCTTGATTTTTCCACACGTCTCGGAACAAATAGAATGGTGGTCGATTTCACATGTTGTTGTCAGTTTTGTCACATCGCCTACGTTCTCCCCCCGCCTTCGGGAGAACTGAACTGAGAAACTATTAGAAATAATGAGAGTTCAGTAAGGCAGCCAGTCACAAAATAAATGTACGAAAATCAATAGCTTTCCTATTTCCAACAGTAACCACTTAGAAGAAATAATGGAAAAGAAAGATCACGTTCACAATAGAAACAAAAGGTATTTATCACCTTGAAGCAAACTGATAGGAGACACATGGGCCCCCTCCACCCCCTCCATCCCAGGCATCCCCCTGGGTTGGGGGAGAGATGGTTATGACTATCCGGGCCCCCCACCCTTCAGACTTGGCCAGGGGAGGGCTGGGGGCCGGCGTTTCCCCGGCTTCTGGGTGTGGGGGATGTTGAAGCTCCTGATGGGCCTGCTGGTTGCCTTGGCAGTGCTGTGGGCGGCCCGGGGGCCAGGCCTGGGTTGTGGGACATCCGGTGGAGGCCAGGAGAGCCGTGGCACATGGTACAGTTTCCCGGGGTGAGGGGGCCTGCTGACTCTGGAAGCCTACAGGGCTGACCGCCTCTACCACTCTGCCTGTCTCTGCGGCCATGTCCGTGTGGGTGCGGGTCGTGACAATGCGCCGGCATCACATCTGCGATGGGGTTAGGTCCAGGAAGGAAATCAGGGAACTTTCTAGGATGACCTCTGAGTTGGGTGGAAGTATCAGGTATATTAGTCAGGATGTTTTTCCTTTGCAAATGGCAGGAAGCCTCCGGAACCCACCCCTGACCCTGGTAACCCCTGAAAAAAAAAAAAAAGAAAAGAAAAAAAAAGAAAAGAAAAAGAAAAGACAGGGCACCTGGGTGGCTCAGCTGGTTGAGCGACTGGCTTCGGCTCAGGTCATGATCTCGTGGTTCGTGGGTTCAAGCCCCATGCCAGGCTCTGTGCTGACAGCTAGCTCAGAGCCTGGAGCCTGTCTTTGGATTCTGTGTCTCCCTCTCTCTCTGACCCTCCCTTGCTCCCGCTGTCTCTCTCTGTCTCTCAAAAATAAATAAAAAACATTAAAAAAAAAGGAAAAAGATACAAGAGTATCCCGTTCATTGCCCCTTGGTGCAGCCCACACCGGTTTGCAGACTGCAAACTCAAGGGCCTGCTTTGTTTATTCCCTGGCGGGCTGGAAGGGAAAGGTCATCCGCGCCTGGAGGGGGTAGCCTGGCTTAGTCACAGCAGGAGAGGTGGGTCAGCACCCCAGCCCCCCTCCCTGCCCCTTGGGCAGGATGGCTCTGAAACCCAGGCTCTCACAAAGTGTGGGAGTTCCGGAGTGGGACTGAGCCCAGGTTGGCCTTTGGCTGTTATCGGCTCCATAATGTACCTTCTCTCCTCTGTCCTCTTTCCTCCTTCCGCTGTTGGCGTTTTTTGGGATTGCTTCTCAAATAAATTTTTATTGCATATGAATCCTTATTTCAGGGTCTTCAGAAGGAGCCTCCACTGAGAGAGGAAGGAGAGAGGGGCTGTGGGTATTGGTTTAGCCTCCTATACCTGGAGTCCAGGCATGGGTTTGGCCTCAGGTAACGTTAGACCCAGAAGACCCATACAGTATTATTAGGACTTGGTCCCTCCCTTCCCATCCCTTGGCTAGACTTTCTCCCCGGGCAGAATTTCTCAACACAGTGGCTCCCAACGCATGTAGGCTCATGTTCTCCCAACTAAACTACCTGAGCAGAAAGAAGAGAACTTATTTTTGTGAATAGTTCCAAGAAAGTCAGAGAATGGCAAACCACTGGCTGAGTTGCCTCCTGTCTGAGTCATCGCTGAGGCTGGGTAGACGGACGGGACTGCTGACCAGCCTTGAGTCATGTGCGCTGTGGTTTCCTTCAGCTTCTCTTCTGTGCACCCCTTTCTACATCTCCCATCCACTCCACTGCCTAGACCGGAGAGGTCAGAAACAGAGACAAGGGCTTTGAGTTTCGGAAGTAGGTAGGGCAGACCCTCGCCCATGGGCATGTGCTGGGGTTGGTTTATTTGTCTTGATTTATCTGTACTCCTAGAATCTGGTCACCTGCTAACTATCAGGTCGCATTGGTGAGCATTTTCAGGGAATCTCTGGACAGGCCAGACCGCTTTGTCTCAAAGGAGATGAGAAAGGAAAATGAACATCCCGGCTGAAGTACCGCATCTGTCTACTTTTCAGACTAATGACTTCTGTAAAGAAATAGATTTTTTTAATGTTTTTTTTTTTTTCAGAGAGAGAGAGATAGAGAGACAGAGTGTGAGCGGGGGAGGGGTGCAGAGAGACAGAGAGAGAGAGAGAGAGAGAGAGAGAGAGAGAGAGAGGGACAGAGAGGGAGACACAGAATCTGAAGCAGGCTCCAGACTCTGATATGTCAGCACAGAGCCTGATGCGGGGTTTGAACTCACAAACTGCGAGATCATGACCTGAACCGAAGATGGACACTCAACCGACTGAGACGCCCAGGTGCCCCAAGAAACTGATCTTTGACAAGAAACTAGAAGATGGGAAAGGAACTAATACCTGGAGGCAGCCGTGCACCAGGATCGTCTGTGTGACTGTGACTCACTTCACACCAACCTGCCGGTTCATCTTGCCGTTGGGCCCACCGAAGCCCGATGATGTGAAGTCAGGCGCCAAAAGAGCTAAACAGGGATCCCGAGTCAGCACCGTTACATTCCTGCCCATGTTCTAGAAGCCTTCCCTCAGAGAACGGTTTTGGGAGAAAGAGCTCTGCTCTGCTGGTTCTGTGGGTAGGACGGGCGCTCTTTGCACTGGTCTACGTCCAATGGTGTTGGAAAGCAGAAACGTTAAGCAAGCGGGGCACGGTTGTACGCGGTGCAAGAATTCGAAGCAATCCACCGGTGCTAGTGAGGTCCCAGGGGGCGCAAGAGCCGACCATGAGTAGTTTGCTCAGGTCCGACCTGGAGAAGCCTGCAGAAGCGGGAAGGTCGGAAAGCAAGGAACCTGCCTGCAGTCGTCAGGATTTTCTCTGCATAGTGCCCGGCGCACAGTGGGTCCGCAGCACATGTCTGGTGGTGGCTTTATTTTTTTAAGTTTAGTTATGTATTTTGAGAGAAAGAGAGAGAGCATGTGCTCAAGCAGGGGCAGAAAGAGAGAGAGGGAGAGAGAGAATCCCAAGCAGGGTCTGCACTGTTAGCGCAGTTGTGAGATCATAATCTGAGCCCAAATCAAGAGTCATTTATTTGCTTAACCAACGGAGCCACCCAGGCACCCTGCTTTTCTTTTTATTTAATACCACACACTACTTTCCAAATATCTTTCCATGACAACAGGTAAATCATCTCTGATGGCTGCATGATAGTTCTAAATCGCTTGATTTGTTGAACATTCTATTGAATTAACTGTTCAAAATCATTAAAATATTTAACTAATTCCTTATTTTTGAATAGTTTGAATAAGTTGGGTACTTTTCCATTTTCTGGGGATATTAATGCTGGGGATGAAAATTCTTACACTTACACTTTTTTATGTCTTTTACTTATTTTTGAGACACAGAGAGACACAGTACAAGCGGGGGAGGGGCAGAGAGAGAGGGAGACCCAGAATCCGAAGCAGGCTCCAGGCTCCGAGCTGTCAGCACAGAGCCCGACGTGAGGCTCAAACCCACAAACTGTGAGATCATGACCTGAGCCGAAGCCGGACGCTTAACCGACTGAGCCACCCAGGCGCCCCTTACACTTACATTTTGTAAATTTTTTGGATTAATTTCCCTAGGATATATGCAGAAAATAATTGCTTGGTTAAATGGCATGTACATTTCAAGGATTGTCTACTTATTTATTTTTTGGACACAGCCAAATATATATCCATCTATAATAAGGAAAAACACAATTTATTTGTAAAATTAAGCAAACAGGATTTGCTCTTGATACAGTCTTGGGCCAGACCTATGTGTCATATCTTAGTACAAATTAGCACTCCAGAGCTAATTAAGTAATTTTTGTGAGTCACTGGATGCAATTTGAAAATCCTTTCCTTGCTTTTTGTTTCCGTCGCCCTGTCCCGCGAATCTCTGGGGAGAATGAGCATTTTCTCTTTGGGGCTGTGATACCGCGTCTCCTGAAGCTTATATTCGACTTTGCTTCCTCTCCACCTCGTGTAACCTCATTAGTGCCTCACGCAGGATCCAGATTCCAAAAATACTTGTGGAATTAAGTGTTGGCAAGAGTGTGGGAAACCCAGACTTGTGCACATTGTTGGTGGGAGTATTAATTGGTACAGCCACTTCGAAGGCAATTTGGCAGCACCTATTAAAATGTAAAATGTGCTTACCCTGTGATTCAGCAATTACACTTCTCCGCGTCTTCTCAAGAGAAACTTTTACACCTGTGCAGATGTTTACTGCAACGCTGATCCTGGCACTGCAGACCTGGAAACAGCTCAGATGTCTGTTAATAGGGGAATGATTGAAATGGAAAAGATTCTGTTCCGTGCAGTAGTTAAGGAGAATGAAATCGACAAGAGACTCAGAACTGGGTCCGGTGAATCCAATCCAGTCCAGAGTATACCTTACTCTCTTTGCACAGTATTTTTGTCCTAGATAATCTACAACCGTTTTAGTAGGCTGATTCTTGTTGTTTGTTGTTTCTTTACGTTCTGTAACACAAACATTGGTTCTTTATCTTCTATAAAGTCACTGAGAACACTGAGTTAGCAAATACTGAACTATTACTCGTAGTGGAAATAAAGGGTGAGGTTCCTGTGAGCCTGTGGCCACATTTCCTTGTTTTACATGGGTTTTTGTTTAAAGACACTTTATTTAATATACGTTATTGACTCACTGACATTGAACTCACGGCCCATCGCACTATACCTCAAGTCTGAATGAGCTGATGTCATAGTTGTATTTTCTCCATAGGCACCTCACAGCCTTTTTGCCCTTGGGAACCACTGGATTGTATTTCAGCATTTAGTCATTTTAAACAGTGAAATTAACAAAAAAAAATCACAGAAATGTGACATTAAATAGACCACAGAAAGAATATTTGCTTACAGTAGGAGAACTGAACCCTGGGTGACTCAAATTTTTTGCTATACTGCCCATGCCCGTGAGTGACCACAAAAAAGCTGAAGGTGCTGGTTTGGGGAGTACAGATTAATTTTAGTGAGGGGGGGCCGCAAGTCTAGAATCGGGATCGTTAGGACTGACGGTGTATACCTCTAAACTATAAGGACCTTTTTAAAAACATAATGTCCATTACCATTATTCCTCCTAAGTTCTTTAACATTATTGAACAGCTAGTCAAGGTTTGCATTTTTCCAATTGTCTTCTTTTAAGAAAATGGACCCATGAATTTGAACATAACTGATGTTTTAATTTATTGCAATGACCATTAGCATTAATTTTATTATGTTTTAAAAAGATTATTATCGATGCTCAGCTTGTCCCATCTTTGGCCGGTGAGAACTTGGCAAGTTGAGATAACCCCATTAGGCTTTGATGATTTTCTTGTTTTCTGATACAGTTGGATGTTTCAGGCTCTTCATTTATTTCCTGAGCAGATTTGGAATTAGCGATTTCTCCGAGCGAATTTGGTTCCTTTTAGTGAGAAGTGGTATCTAGAAATTGTAATATGAGCTTGAAGGGGACTCATTGTTGTTGGCCTTGACACTGAAACCAGGAAGTGTGGGTAGTGTCTGTCTGTCTGTCTATCTATCATCTATAGTGTCTACCATCTGTTCTTTCTTTCTTTTTCTTTTTCTATCTATTCTCTTCTATCTATCAATCATCTATATTCTTTCTTTGTTTTCTTCCTTCCTTCCTTTCTTTTTTCTTTCTCTTTCTCTCTTTCTTTCTTTTTCTTTCTCTCTCTCTCTCTCTCTCTCTCTCTATCTATCATCTATCATCATAAAATACATTATGAATTTGAACTGATGTTCCTTTTCAGCCTCAGGATCATGTGGTTTTTCCTTAAAACTTTCCTAATATTTGCATTTCTTTCTTCCCACACCCACAATCTTTGTTCCCCAAAACAGCATGGATGATGGAATTGGAATGTCCTGTAATTATTCAGCACTTATATCCCACATTACCATGGAGTGCTCTTACAATTCCAAACCCACACACAACCACCAACAATATTATTATTGAAACAGTTACTTTTTGTAGTTGTTGTTTTTACAATTCTTTCTGTACTTAGTAAAGATTCCACTAAAAGTATACAGTCAAATTGCTAGAGGTTCTGTGTTTATTTTTAAATATTTATTTATTTTGGGGAGAGAACCAGCAGAGGAGGGGCCGAGGGAGGAGGACCGAGGATCTGAGCCCCGCTCTGCACTGACAGCAGAGAAGCCCGGTGTGGGGCTCAACCTCATGAAACTTGAGATCAGGACCTGGGCTGAAGTAGATGCCCAACTGACTGAGCCACCAGGCACCCCCCCTTCGGTGTTGTTTGGCCACCAAAATGGATACACAGGTTCACTTATTTCATTTTACTTTTTTCATATTTGGGGATTAATATTTTAAAATGTAATTGTGTCTTAAAATGATGTATAAAAATAGTTAGCATTAAAGATATATCTAAGAACCAAAATATATTCAAATAAATCTAGATTCTATTTCTGTCTCACCTATTCTGTACTTTCCTTTCCCCTATAAAAAACCTTTAAAAAAGTTTGTACTTACTCTTCCGTTGAAAAATTGAATTAATCTGTATATATTTCTATATATCTCCTCCTTTCTTACAGAAATAGTAGAATATAGGGTTACTTGGGTGTCTCAGTCAGTTGAGCACCAGACTCTTGATCTCGGCTCAGATCATGATCTCGTGGTTCAGGACATCCAGCCTTACGTCAGTGTTTGTGCTGACAGCTCACAGCCTGCTTGGGATCCTCTCTCTCTCTCTGCCCCTCCTCTTCTCTCTCTCTCTCTCTCTCAGAATGAATAAATAAACATTGAAAAAAAGAAATAGAATAAGATACACATTTTGTGACACCTTTTTTTTTTTAATCATTTGAGCAATGTAACTTGGAATGTACTTCATGGTAGAAGATGGGGATATTCCCCATTGCTTACTGTAGTTACACAGTTTTCTGTCACATAAAAGGATCATGATTTATTCAACCAGTCCCTGATTGTGGCATTTGGTTGTTTTCTGCTTTAGCTATTATAATTGATGTCGCAATTAGTGGCCTCATGCATATATCTGTTTTGTTGTGTTGGCAGAATATGTTTGGGATACATTCCAAGAGGTATGATTATTGGATCAAAGGGTAAATGAATATGTAATTTTACTAAATATCTCCAAATCCTCCTCCACAGGGGTTATCGTGCTTTGGAGTCCTTCTAGCAATACATGAAAGTGCCTGTTTTCCCAAAACGTCCCCAACAGAGTATATTGTTGAACTTCTAGATTTTTGCTAATCTTTTGGATAGAAAGAGAAATTGCATTTCAGTTGAGACTTAATTTGCATTTTTGTTACCACTGCCTAGTTTTCTGAGGAAAAGAAAATATATGGAAAACACGCAAGATAATACATTTCACATGAACACCTGAGTCTCCACCTCTCTTGAAACGTTATTGAGAGAGCACTGAATAGACGTTCCCACACGGAGTGATTGGTTAAGCTGAGCACTGGCTGTCCCCTGTGGGTGGGCACTTATGTGCCAGTTAAATGGAGACTCCACTTTGCCTTCTTGCAGGATGATATTACCTGCCTTTCCCTGTCAACATTTGAATTTGTCAGCCCGTTCTTTGACTTGGAGAGTCGGTGTATCAGTTAGCTAGTGCCGCAAAAACGCTGTGTAACAATCACAAAATGGTGGTGGCTTATGATACTGAGCATTTGCTGCTATTGCCTGTGTGGTGATTGGCAAGTAGCCTTTGCCAATGTTGGCTGGGTCCATTTACGTGTCTGGGGGTTTGGTGAGCTATCCAGTGATCTAGATATCGTTATAGCGCTATCTGAGAGTGTGATCCAATATACATAAAACATAGCATGCTTCTGGTCTAGCGGGTCTAACTCATGGCATGAGTCCTCACTGTTAGGTTTAGGCTTGGGGCCTGTGTCCTACGGACACCCATACATCCTACTGTTTCTCGAAGAGGCCTTTCTAATGCCTGAGTTTTTCTCCTCCTTTACCACATTTCCAGCACTCTAGTCTTAGGCATATGCTCAGTATCGGTAAGGTTATGTCCTTCAGCTCCGTCAAAGATGACAGTGTACTCTGGTTGTTCATGCAGGATGTGGTGGAGTGAGAAATGTAAGCAGTGATGTTGGCCTTAATAGAAAAAGACTGAGCTTCTCAGGAGAAGGGGGAATTCTGGGAAGTCACATATAGACTCAGATTGCAACTCTTTCCGGGGTCTCTAGGCTATTGGCTGATCCTGTGATCTTGGACTTGCCGAGCCTCCACAATTGTGTGAACAAATTCCTTAAAATCTCTCTGTCTTTCTCTTACTCTCTGTTTAGACACACACAAACACACACACACACACACACACACGCACACATTCTGTTAGTTCTGTTTCTTTGGAGAACCCTAATACAGAGTGTTGGCAAGAGAAGGGTTTCCAACTTGGGTTGTTGCTTGTTTTCTTCTAAAGTAACTTAAAACTAAATATATCCAACCACTTAAGAATTTATTTCCCACAATGTTATATAAAAAGATGACTATTCCCTATGTAAACAAAATTCTGACTTTATTCCCTGTCGATCATGACTTTATCCTTAGGGTTCAAGTCCTTCTGATCCTGAGTGCACCCCGACGATTTTTGGGATTGACTGACAATGAAGGGTCCCAGTTACAGATAAGTGTTCTGTAAGCTCTAGGTTTTTCTCCCGCAATGGTGGGTAGTAGGGGTGGTGAAGGAGTAGAAGCACCAGGGGGAAGAGAAGTTCCTCCCCAACCACGAGCTTTAGAGAGTGTTTGTGGTTATGCTCCCCCTGCCCCGCATCCTCTGCAAAACTTTAGACTTTCCCTAAGCATCATGTATTCTGGCACATTGTTTTGGGCTCTGGAACTGGTTTTTTTTCAGGCCAAACCCACAAATGGGGAGGGTATAGACCCAGGAATATTTTCAGCTATTTTATCTCATTTAATCTACCAGAACTTACACTCAATTTGGGACTCAGAAGTGGAGGACTCTGTGTGTCCTAGAGATGCCAAGTTGTGTACAAATGGCATCACTGACGTATAGGTCTTGACTTGCTCTTGAAGATCCCTGAGAGCAGGTAAGAAAGATCTCAGGAGCCAGACTTGGAAAAGGAGAGAACGTGAGAGGGGATCTCAGCCTGCCTGTGTGTCAGGCCCTCTAGACTCCGGTGTTTTCCCGGCAGTTGAGGCTGAGATTTTCATCTTCCTATCACATTATTTTGCAACTATTCCATGGAGTGTTTGTTCTACATACCCTTTGATTTGGCAGAGACACCTCTGTATCATGAGGATGTGGCAGCTGGAAGAACTAAAGGAACCCTGCAGTGGGGGCTGATTTCTTCAATGCTCCTAAATTCTGCACGCTGTGGAAACAACAAAACGCATAACAAACACACTGTCTGAAAATCTACATAAGAATCCTTTTCAGGGGCGCCTGGGTGGCTCAGTCGGTTAAGCCTCTGGCTTCGGCTCAGGGCAGATCTCATGTTTGTGGGTTCGAGCCCCGTGTCGGGCTCTGTGCTGACAGCTAGCTCAGAGCCTGGAGCCTGCTTCCGGTTCTGTGTCTCTTTCTCTCTCTGCCCCTCCCCCTCTCATGCTAGGTCTCTCTCTGTATCAAAAATAAATAAAACATTAAAAAAAAAAGAATCCTTTTCAGTCTGAGCTTCTCCAGAGAACAGAGCATCATCTGAAAAATAATCATATGGTCTCCTAAACCCACAATGGTGAATGAGAGATGGATGGGCTTGACTTTCCAAGTTTGGGTCTCTCTCCCTGGATTCCACCAGCAAAAGCCAAGTGTGCCTGTGGGCTGAATGGTGATGGGAGAGAAAAGGAGAAGAAGGTGGCAATGCCCGTCTCCCAATGGACCCCCTGCTCTTCTCGAAGAAGGCGAGAGCCACAGTGAGCCACTGTGACATGGAGGTGCTGAAGCCAGACACTCCCTGGCTCAAGTCCAAGCCCTGTGGTCTATCAGCCATGTGATGAGAGGTAGATCATCTCATGCCCTGACCCTTAGTTTCCGTATGTGTGTGATGACAGTAGTAACTACCTCAGAGTTGGGGCAGGTCAAGGTCATGTATGTGAAGAATATGGCACATGCGATGTCCTTATAAATGCTAGTTGTTTTTATTGTATGTGTGATTGTTACACCAGGGAACGCTGATGAACAGCCATTTCTGCCTTCTGTGAGTACCGGTGAGTCAGTGGCAGGACGGAGCTGAGAGCTGAATTCTTGGCTCTTGGTCCATGGTTCGGTCTCATTAAACGGCCAGCTTCTCAAGGTGCCTAGGTCATTCAGTGGGTTAAGTGTCTGACTTCAGCTCAGGTCATGATCTCGCAGTTTGTGGGTTCAAGCCCCGCATCACGCTCTGCAGAGTGCAGAGCCTGCTTGAAACATTCTCTTTCTCTGCCCCTACCCCACTTGTGTTCTCTCTCAAAATAAATAAATAGACTTAAAAAAATATTAAAGGGCCAGATTTTTGATAAACCATTGCCTGAAAGATTAGAGAAACCAAATCTACCCTGGGGACAGGTATGCATTTTGTCCTTTGACCCCTGGCCACCTTGCTCAGAAGAGGCAGCCTTGTTTATCTGACCTCTGCTTATCTGGGCCCTGGGTTAATCAGGACAGAGTCCTCGCCTGGCTGTCTCCCGTCTTGTGTCTCTCCTACATGACCTTCACGACAGCACTGCACCCGTGGAGATGCCATGTTTCTTTTTAGAGAGACTTCTCTGGCTTTCTTATGACACATTTCTCTTAGATTATTTGGCTGTGTGTGTGTGTGTGTGTGTGTGTGTGTGTGTGTGTGTGTCCCCTAGGAGGTCTGAAAAGTAAAAAATGAATCAAAGACAGTAATCACTTTACAAAGAGTCTCGTCTTTGTCTCTGTCTCTATTTCTCTTCAATCTCTCTGTTGTTTTGATAATCTTGGTGCTGACTCCAACTATGACGTCATGGAAAATCTTGGCCTTTCCGCGTTATCTGTGAGGTTTATAACAGGGTCATCTTTCCTCATAAGATGGAGTTATGTTAAAGAAGTGAGATAGCAACACGGCATACCAGCGAAGTTAACATATTTGGGTATAGTTGGCCCGAGTTTGTGTCCTGGCCCTGGGATTGGGACTGAATTACTTACCTGCTCTGAGCCTTTGCTTCCTCCTATGAGTTAAGTAGTCTTGGTATTTCTTAATTTTGGTATATGCCACACTTTTTTGTAATATTTGTGTTCTGGTTGAAATTAGAATTGTGATATATTTTGAAGGGTTTTTTAATGTTTATTTTTAGAGAGAGAGAGAGAGAGAGAGAGAGAGAACGAGTGGGGGAGGGGCAGAGAGAGAGAGAGAGGGAGACACAGAATCTGAAGCAGGCTCCAAGCTCAAAGCTGTCAGCACAGAGCCCAATGTGGGGCTCGAACTCACAAACTGTGAGATCACGACCTGAGCCAAAGTTGGATGCTTAACCAACTGATCCACCCAGGTGTCCTGGAATTGTTATATGTTTTGAAGGTGAGTAAGAACTGATCATCCACATTGAAATGTTAGGTGATTATTTATAATGTGCCTTGGAACGTTCTGGGTCATGTCAAGGTGTCAAGAAAAAGGCCAAAATCTCCTAAGGTTTTATATTGGGCAAGATTGAGAGGAACTGAAGATTTTAGATAAGGAAGGATACATGAATGTCCTTTACCTTTGTTTGGTATCAAGAATCACAGCCTTGAAAGAATACAAACCCCATGCTATGTGGAGTGCACAGCACGGCAATAGGTCATTCTTGACAGTCCCAGGATTACCCGTCTAACCCAGACCTGCTCTCTGTGTTTGCCCTGCTCGGAAAGGGCAATGCTGGGGGGAGCCTGGTTGGCTCAGATGGGAGAGTATATGACTCTTGATCTAAGGATTGTGAGTTCAAGCCCCACATAGGGTATAGAGAAAACCTAAATAAATAAAACTTAAAGAAAGTGAGGAGCAACCGTGGGGGCCACTGGTGGCCAGGTGCCTAGGATCAGTCGGCTGAGAGCTAGAGTCCATCCAACAAGGCCACTGTCCCTGTACCAGAGGTGACCTGAGACTGGGGAGAGCCTGCTGGTGGAGAAGCCCTGTGTTGGGTGGTTGGATTGTGGGCAGACTGAGAGAGTGTCACAGCATTCCTTATTGGATGGTGTCTTCCAATAACCACTTCTGCATGAAGACCCTGTTCGAAGGCTGTTAATGGGAATGAAAAGGTGCTGGACATGAACTCTGATGGACCTGGGTTGAACCTATGGCAAAATGTATTGGACAGCCAAGACTATGAGAACTCTGAGTTTGGTGAACACCAGTGACCCTCAAAGAGCCCAAGTCTCTCCATGGAACTCAGCATATGTGATGAAGCTAGATTCAGGGAAGACAAAAGCATCTTGGATGCTTGGATCTTGGATTCCAGGTGGCTTGTTAAAAGCCTTCTTCAAAAAGGGCTTATGGCCTTGTTGTTGGTGTGGGGGCTTCTGGCCCCAGAGGAGGCACCCAAGTACTCCCCCGTAAAACTCCTTAACCCAGGGGTCCTTTGGGGACATATGCCCGAAGGTGCCCAAAATAAGTACAGGAGAAGGACTTTGAAAATAATGCCCTGTATGCAACTTTAAGCTGCTGTAACAATGATCATTACACTGATCTTCAATGGAGTGATTTTTTTTGTCTCAGATGGACAGAAACTACCCTCTGACAGGTGGATGCAAGTTCTTATCAACATTCTAAGAGGAAAATTCTCCCAGGAATGTACTTTATGGAACCTTTCCTGATGATGCCATTTTCCTCGAAGTGTTTACTGGTAAAGCCCCCGGAGCAATATTGTCCCCAAGATACCTTAATGTGGATAATATCCAATCTCTTATTCCCTTTACAAAGGCAAACAATCTTGGTGGTTTGCCTCCTGCGTGGATTGTGTCACACTTTATCATCTTTACTGAGCCCCGTGAATTTAGAAAGGGACTGTATTTCTGTTCTGGCAAAACGAGAGATTAGAAATTCTAAAACCCTTCCGTTACAAGCCACTAACAATGCTAGATAAAACATAAGAAACATAATTTTACTTTATTTTAAAGTTTGTTTTTTTTTATTTTGAGAGAGAGTGAGCGAATGCTTAAAGGGGCAGAGAGAGAGGGGGAGAAGGAGAGAGAGAGAGAATCCCAAGCAGGCTCCACACCATCATTGAGGAGCCCAATGTGGGCTCAAACCTACAAATCCTGAGAAAATGACCTGAGCCAACATGGAGTCGGACGCTCAGCTGACTGAGCCACCAGGGCCCTGAAACGTGATTTTAAATGCAAGATGACCTTGCAAGAAAATGAAGGCCGGTTGTTAGAGACTAGAGGCGAAGAGGTAGAGGGAATTCAGGTGTGTGAGTGAGCACTGATGTTTCCGGCTGTCTGGAGGCACCTTCAACCACAGACGTGAACAGAAGCAAGACACTGGGCCTTGTGAGAGCTGAGTCCTCTTTCCACTCCATGTGAAGCTATGATCCACAAAGATCTACACTGTCAGTAAAAACATAAACCAGGAAAAACCCTCCTTGTAAAGGAACAATGCAAGGAAACTTGTCTGTCTCAGGTGAGTCTTGATTCTGAGTTCAGGCGAGACATGTCCTCGGTGAATCTGTGGCCCTGGACTGGCCCTTGGGTGGGGTTGGTGCTTGAATACCATTATTTTCAAGGTTTGAAATAAACAAGCTAATAATTTTTTTCCTTTTGAGATAGAGAGGGTGCAAGTGAGCGAGGGGCAGAAAGAGGGAGAGAGAGAAGCAGGGCTCACCTGAAGTGGGGCGGGAACTCCTGTGCTGGGAGATCTTGCCCTGAGCTGAAATCCGATACTTAACCAACTGAGCCACCCAGGCGCCCCAGAGCTGAGAATTTTTAATTTAATGTAGGCCCAACACTTAGAGATCCTCTCCAGCCTCAAATAATTCTCCCTGATGGAATTCCCATGATTCTGGACTCACAATAAAATAAAAAAATACAAAACTTACAAGGAGTCAAGGTACTTTGAGAAAGTCAGCAGAAACACCGGTAGGAGACAAAGTCTTCTCCTGTTTCTCTGAGCTTTTAGTGTCCCCAGTACTTCACTCTGGTCACCAAAGCTGTGAGGTTTCCCCCCCGTATCAGGCAGTTCTCCGACACCAGCTGGGTAACCTACGATTTAACTAAATTCTGACACTATCGACCTGGAGATGGCGTCCGAGCCCACAGGTGAGGGGATCGGTCCCACAGACTGCTCCCTGCCTCCTTCAGATGCCAACCGCCAATCCAGGCTGTCCCTTGTGCTTCTGACCAACCAACTGTAAATTAGAGGTTCCTACGACCCCCTTCTTGGGTTCAATAATTTGTTGGGGTGGCTCACAGAGCTTGGGGACACAGTGGACTTACTAGGTCATTGGTTCATTTTGAAAGGATAGAACTCAGAAACAGCCAGATGGAAAGGATGCATAGGGCAGGGTATGGGGAAGGTTTCTCTCCACTTCCATAGCATTGTCTTGACACCTTCACTTACTCCCCACCCCTCCTGCCCTTTCTGTGAGGCCCTTCCCTTCTCTTTTTTAAAAATGTTTATTTATTTTTTTGAGAGAGAGAGAGAGACAGAGCATGAGCCAGGGAGGGGCAGAGACAGAGGGAGACACAGAATCAGAAGCAGGCTCCAGGCTGTCAGCACAGAGCCAACAGGGGTCTAGAACTCACAAAGTGCAAGATCATGACCTGAGTCGATGTCGGATGCTTAACTGACTGAGTCACCCAGGCACCCATCACCCCTCCGTGAGGGTTTTCTAAGGAGGCTTTATTCCATGGGCATGCTTGATTAAGTCATTGGCCATTGGTGACCGATTCGGCCTCCAGCCCCGCTTCCCCACGGGGGGTTAGGGGAGGTGAGGGGCTAGTCTGGAGGTTCCAGCTCGTTAGTCACCTGGGGGTTCCTCTGGCAACCAGCCTCCATCCATAGGGGCTTTCTGAAACTCATTTCCTTAACTTAGTAAACTCAGGTGTGGTTGAAAAAAGCTTGTTAGGAATAACAAAGATACCTTTATCGCTCATATCACCTGGGAAATTCCAAGGGTTGTCGGAACTCTGTCCCTGCCAGGGAAGGATGAAGATGAAACATATTTCTTATAAATCACGGTATCACAACAACATACATGGGAAAAGACTCACTAAACTGTCAGAGATGAGAATTATCGGATATGGAATATAAAATAAATATTCCTACTGTTTTTAAAGAGACAAAAGAAGGAATTGCAAAAAAAAAAATAGGACTTGAAAATATGAACAAGGAGTAAGAGAGTAAAAATGACAGGAAGGAACTGAAAAATAACCAGGTTGTACTCCTGGAAATGAAAACATAACTATGGAAATTTAGAAACCAATGGCAATTAAAAATGGAAACGTAAAACTCAGTGGGTGTGTTCAACGGTATATTCAGCGCTGCTGAAACAAGAATTAGTGAACTAGACACAAACATGAAGAAATCACAGAGGACATGGTACATACAGAAAGGTGTATGATGTTATACACAGTCTAGTTTGAGTCCTAATTTGACTGAAAGAGAGAGACAATGGTCAAAGAAGTAATTGCTGAGAACTTTCCAGGATAGATGAAAGACATCTAAGACTCCTTCGCTGTAACTGAGGACAGGAAGTTCTATCTTGTTGAATTATGGGGATTAGATAAAAGGAGAGATATGAAAATACTGAATCCACTACCATCAGACTATGAAACTTTCAGCTTAGTTCATCCCCTCAGATAGTCATTGAACACATACATCTCTCACATACATTTGCTAAGTGAAGCAACCTTCTAAGCTGTCAACTACTCAAAGTGTGGTCCTTGGACCAGCAGCAC
The DNA here is from genome assembly GCF_006229205.1 of Suricata suricatta. Taxonomy (NCBI): domain Eukaryota; kingdom Metazoa; phylum Chordata; class Mammalia; order Carnivora; family Herpestidae; genus Suricata; species Suricata suricatta. Next base: position 151,476,041 of record NC_043704.1, read on the forward strand.
TGACATAGTCCAAGAGTCTGTAAATCAGATGGTTTCTCGGGCTCCACCCCAGACCTGATAAATCAGAATCTGCGTTTTATTTATTTTTTTATTAATTTTTAAAATGTTTTATTTATTTTTGATACAGAGAGAGACCTAGCATGAGAGGGGAAGGGGCAGAGAGAGGAGACACAGAACCGGAAGCAGGCTCCCGGCTCTGAGCTAGCTGTCAGCACAGAGCCTGACGCGGGGCTCGAACCCACGAGCGTGAGATCTGCCCTGAGCCGAAGTCGAGGCTTAACCGACTGAGCCACCCAGGTGCCCCAGAATCTGCATTTTAACAAGACTCCCCAGAGAATTTGTGTGCACATTACCTTGTGAGAAACACTGCACATGAATTAATGGATTTAATCCTTAAAACAACTCTTTGATTCAGATCCTGACTCAAAGCCCTCACTCCTTCTTGGAGTCCCAGAAGCCAGCAGAGGCCGGGTTTGGGGGTCTGGTCCTGAATAAACATCCATTTTGCTCTTTTTTCCCATCTGGAAGATGAGGACATCGCTGCTGAGGGCAAACTAAGATCTGGGCAGGGTCTATCTTCCAGAAGGTTCATGGGGAGTTGAGCCCTGAGTCCCAGGGCTTTATCAAATTCAAATTTACAATGGAACAGAGTAAGAATTTGGAGTTCCTTACCCCAAAGCCCTGCAGGCGCTTCTAGTCTTGGTTTATTTACTCAGTTCTTACAGAGGAAGAATTAAGAGTTAAAATAAAGAAATCACCAAGGCTGGGCGCCCCAGCTCTTCCTTTTGAAGGCGGCTTGTTTATGACGGCCAAAGTAGGCATGGGCACCCTGGATGTGGGGGTACAGCCTGGGAAGAGCCGGCATCATTTGCAAATTGGTGGATGGATTGCTCTGCCTGTGTTTCAGAAAGCCCTTGCTCCACTTGTGGGTGCCGAGGCACTTGCCCAGAGGGAATCATTAATCAGCCGGATCGCCTTAATTAAAGCTCTCCAATATTTCATTGGAGATTAATATCTATTTGCAAAGAGCTGAAGTTTCAACAGTTAGAAGCAATAAGCTCAAAACTCTGAGTCACAGACACTCTAAATTCCATCAGTCCCCTCCCCCTCCCCAGGGCAGAACAGCGCATAGGATGACTTGGGAGGCCTTAGGGGGCGCTTGATGTGCGTGGACTAATTATCGCTACTAAATATCATCACTACCACCCTACTACGTGTACTTGATGTTAGCAGCAACCACTGCTGCCATGCCCCAGGCACTGTGCAAAGTTCTTTTCCTGCGTTATCTCATTTAATCTTTGCAAGCAACCTATGAGGTAGGACTTACTACCCCAGTTTCACAGATAAGACCATTGAGATTTCAAAAGGTTAAGTAACGTGCCCAGTAGCAGAGCTTGTGAATCAGGTCATAGCTGGGATCTGACTCCACTTTTAGTTCGTGGCCTTCACCACTGCCTCCCGAGACTCCCGGGTTTCCTTGTCTGCCTCTCACCTTTGGGGTTCCATGACATTCCCGTAGAGTCCTTCCTGACTCTTTAATGGGCAAAGGAATTACATCCGTGGGAATGTCTGAGTATGTCTCTATCAGGAAATATGTCACCTCGCACTCCTGGACAATGGTTCGGAGGAAGGTGGGCATCAGAGAGGAAGATGAGTCACATTACAGTGGCTCTGGCACCCAGTGTGGGTGGGACCAACAAAGCTGTCCCCAGATATGACCCTTGGACGGAATGGGAGTGAGCCAGGAGGGGGCGGTTAGAAACAGTGGGAGCGGTCGGGGAGAAGATGATTAGTGCCATCAAATGGACCACCTTCGGCCTGGTGGAATGCGACCCTGGGCACAGGAGGCCGAGGAGAGGTGGGTGGTGGCAGGTCTGGGAATTCGTCCGGAGGGCAAGCCCTTGGTGGTGGCAAGGAAACTCAAGCCCTTGTAGGCAGGTGGACTGGAGCAGCAGGTCAAGTGGGAGGCAGCTGCAGTATTCAGGAAGCATTGGAGAGGGGGTGGGAAGGGGGTGGGAAAACGGTGAACCCGTGGGTGTGATTTAGGAAATGTGTTCGACGGGACTTGGTGATCGATGCACAGAGGGACCTGAGGATGTCACCAGGTCTCTGGCTTGAGTGAGGGCTTGGGGCCTTTCAGACGGATGGGGCTGGGAGGAGGGGGAACCCACGAAAGGACCTTGTGCGCCCAACGGGGGTCAATGGCTCCTGATGCCACTCAGGCAAAGCCCCAAGATGGCTCTCATGAAAATGCACATTTGAGCCCGGAGCGTCCCTGCCGCGCGGCATCTCTGCACTCCTCTCTGTGTCCTAGGTGAGGACGGTCTGGCAAGCGGGACAAAGCGAACCCGCAGACACGTGTGCCAAGTGGACGGGTCCACAGACGCTGATAATTGGTATTCTGTCAACCAAGACGGTCAATACGGGAGCTTTTGTTTGTTTTTGTGGCATTTGCTTGGGGTGACACAGTGATTTGAATGTCTTGGCCGCTTACAGATGTGGCTGCATGGTAATGCGTTTCTCTGTCTTGTCCAAATATTAATAAAAATACTTTGCATAGAGCTGTAGGCGCCCTTCTGGAAGGTCTAAGGGCTTTGAGCAGGCTCTGGCTGAGGAAGAATTGATCTCTGCAGGGGAGAAAGCTGTATCCTTGTGTCGCACATCAGGTCCCTCAGCTGAGGATTTCGGAGCCGTTGACAGTGAGGGGACTGCTTTTTCAGAGGGGAGAGCATCCCTTGGGGTGGCCCAGCTGCGGGACCAGGACTGGGAGCCGCTGACTCCCACGAAAGCTGAGCCTGGAAGGATCAAATTATACCCACCTGCAGTGGAGCTCGGCTTGACCCGAGTTGGTTTCTTCCCAACTTCCAGGCCCCTCGCTACTTCTGATTTTGGGACAAGGGGGCTGTGGATGAAGAAGTGGAAAGAGACGAAGAGGGTGAGGCACAGGGGTGAGGCTGTCTTTTGCTCACCTCTTTTCTGTTCAAAACAGCCCCCAGAGGCGGACGTTCTCATTCTAGCTTGGAGACAGAGCTGGATGCCAATGAGGCTAAGGCCTTGCCCGAGACCACACACTGAGACTACAGCCGTGACCTCGCCCCTCAGGACGGTCTGATCTAACCTTCCTTTTTATTTTTAAGTTTACTTCTTTATTTCAGAGAGAGAGAGAGAGAGAGAGACAGAGAGAGAGAGAGAGAGAGAGAGAGAGAGAGCGAGGCAGAAAACAAGAAAGAGAATCCCAGGCAGGCTATGTGCTGTCAGCACAAAGCCCAATGGGGAGCTTGAACCAGCAAACCGTGAGATCATGACTTGAGCTGAAGTCAGACCCTTAACTGACTGAGCCACCCAGGCACCTCATCTGATCTTTTTTTCTTAATAAGATACAAAGTAGAGAGAAGAGAAGATCCACAGCGATCCAGGGTGACACTGACGAATCCTTGGGTGGAATGCACACAGCACCTCCAAGGTCCCCCCAAACCCCAGGGAATCAGCAAGGCTCTGCGGAACTAGCAGAAGCCATGAAAATGAATGCCAGAGACCAGTCCAAAACCGCCTCCAGGGGCATAGATGATATTATTATTAACTAAAAATACTCCAAGACATCCAACAGACTCTACAGTAATATAAGATTACACTATGAGGGTCATATTTAAAATCATTGATTTTGCTATGTCAGCAATAATCACCTATAAATCTTTCTTTGAAAATCCTATTCAACATAGGAAAACAAATGTAAAAGTCTTAGGGGACAAGGGATGTACAGGAACAATATAGAGACAGACACCAACATTCTTCGGCACGTAAAAGAGGTACGAATAAGGTGCACCCACACGACAGTGGGAGGACCCCATACTTATGTCTGTGAATCGTTCCCATGTTAATTGTTGAGTTGCAATTCTGTTAATTATATGTCAATGCTTTTAAAAATCAACGTAACACATATACATGGGAGGACAAGCATCCCCAAACCAATGGTTCTGTGCATTTCTTTTAACTACGCTCTAAATCTAGGTCTTTTAACTGAGTTGACACATGTTCTTGGCTAAAAAACCAAATGGTGCAAAAAGGTTTATGAAGAGAAACAGCCATTTTTTGCTTGATCCTCCCCAGCCTGGGCCCCACTCTTTGGCGATGGCCCTTCTAAACACATTTAGCTCTTTCTTCTGGAAGTTGCCTGTATATTTTTAAGTAGGTTTTGCTGCAATTTCTAGACCGATCAATTGTGGACACTAATTCTTGACCTCCTGCCATGACCGACGAGACGTAATTCCCCTCCACCGCTTCTCCATCTCGTCCCAGAGACTCAGGATAATAGCACCACTATTTTTTCTCTGGGTTACATTTGTCACTTTTGGAGTTCTGCTTGGACCTTACTTCTTGTTAGGCCAATAATAGCGACCCCCTCTTCATCTTGGAAGGGGAGTTTTACACCAGGTCTCCCGCCCCCTCCCGCTCCATTGTCATACTTAAATGTCCACGCTGTCAAGGCACGGGGGTGTTTGTATTGTGTTCTTTTATCCTGAAGTCTCCTTGTTCGGTTCTAGGTACATTTTAGAAGTGGAAAGTCATTAACGGTGATTGCGTTGTCATGGCTACGTAAGCACGGCTCACTCCAGAGCTAAACGGTAAACGGGTGCGGTGCGTGGTGGGGGCGGTACCTTCCCCGCACAGGTTTGTTTTTATTTTCCCTGGGGTCAAAAATGATCTTTCCTTTGATTTTTCCATCGTCTGCTTTCATTGCCTCCTTCACTTCAGGTCCTCATGGAGAGCACAGGATCTCCGCAGGCTTGCCCCGCTCCCAGCCTTCCATCCTGTTCCTGTTGGGCAGGGGTGCCGGCTCTGCACACCTTCTCCCCTCCCCCCATTCTGTGGGCTCCCCTGTCCTCTGGAGGCCATGTCTACTCCCTTATTTTGGGAGGTGGGGGCTCACATACTATTGAATTCTTAAGGAAGGACAGATGCGAGCTAATTTTTCTCACTTGCACAGAACTAAAGATGACTTTATTCTACCCTAATTCTTAATGGCTTTAACTCTCCTTGGTGATCCTTGTCTGAATCATGTACTTCAGTGTGGGCTTCCAACTGGTAGATTTTCCAATTTCTTCATTCCAGCCACATCCATTAGTTGGCATTCTTGTATAAAGAAGATTTTTATTTCTGTTCATCAACTAGTTGTAAACTATTAGTCCTAAAAAGCAGAGAATTGCTTTGTTCTTCCCTCTCTATTTCTTTTTAAAAATTTTATTTAGTTATTTATTTTGAGAAAGAGAGATAGTGTGCAAGCAGGGGAGGGGCAGAGAGAGAGGGAGAGAGAGAATCCCAAACGGGTTTCACAGTGTCAGCACAGAGCCCCATTCAGGGCTCCAACTCACAAACCATGAGACAAGACCTGCACTGAAATCAAGAGTCAGACACTTAACCAACGAGCCACCCAGGTGCCCACCTCTGTTTTTTAATGTCCATTGAATGCATCTGTGAAACAGAAAGCAAAAAGGCCGGGTTGTCTTTCTATGGTGTTGATCCGTAAGCCATCCTCTGTGCTTTCTGGATTTCTTTCTGTTTGGGAATCAGAAGGACAGGGGAGTCCTGCACCAAATGGATTCAAATCCCAATCCTTTGCTTCAGGCCAGGTAGAGAGAGAGAGGATAAATCTTACCTCCTGGGAAAGCTCCTCGGCCTCTCCTATGCCACCGTGCAGAGAGTATCCTAGGCATCGGCTCGACCCACTGTGATTCTGGCGTTTTAAAATTTCATGCTCCAGATGTTTTTAGAATAATTGCTGTGCCTAGTGACGCTCTGCCTGCCTTAGCAGAGGGGCCTCTCCCGGCTCTCCCGGCAGGCCCTGCCCTCGCAGGGGGTGTGTGGAAAGGAAAAAGATCCCAAATGACTCTCCAGTCCTATTTGCTTAATCTGTTGTGTTACAGTGAATACCCCTGGGTTTGGAGTGCGTTGGAGCTTCGCTGCAAAAGGAGAAAAGGAGGACATTTAAAATGTTTTGTAATCCCCTTGTCTCTTGGAGCAAAGACTGTAATTTCTGGTTCAAAGGACCTCTAGCATAGACATTCTGCCTGGTTTTTTTTTTTGGTCCCAGGAGGAAAAAACCCCCAACGCTCCCCCCTCCCTTCCTCCCCCTCCCCCATTCTTTCCTGCCTGCTGTGCTTCTATCTGCACATTCACCCACTCCTCCTCGCCTCGGCTGTCCATTTTCTTCCTTTCTCAGCACAGGTGTGAGCGCCCCCCTGCTGTTCTGGAGTCTGCGCTGGGCTGGGCCCCGGGGAGGGGTGGGGGGCTGTGAAGATGGGGTGGCCACATTCCTCCTTTTCCACACTCGCTGGGCAGTTTCAGGAGGCAAGTCCTAACGGCTCCGAGGTTTCCCAATCAGGAAAATGACACGTCAGAACGAGCAGAAGTCCTGTTTACGAAGTGCCTTGCACAGTGCGTGCAGGGGGCAGGCAGTGGATAAATGTCCCCTCCACACCCGCCCTGCCCCCCACAAAGGCAAACCTCCCTAGATCTGTGGGTCTATGCCTCCATGCGTAAATGGATTCATACCTGGGATCAAGTGGAGTGCTTTGTGTGGAGGTAGATGGGCAAGCTTGGCGCTCAGAGGTGGCAGTGTTGTTCATCAGAGGGAGAAACTTTGGAGAAGACTGCCATTTTTTTCTTTCAAAACGACTATATATATGTGTGTGTGTGTGTGTGTGTGTGTGTGTGTGCATTTTCCCCTAGTATTTGGATATGGTGAAAAAAAATCAAGGGGCGCCTGGGTGGCTCAGTTGGTTGAGCGTCCAACTTCGCCTCAGGTCATGATCTCACGTTTGTGGGTTCGAGCCCTGCGTCAGGCTCGGTGCTGACAGCTCAGAGCCTGGAGCCTGCTTTAGATTCTATCTCCCTCTCTCTCTGCTTGTGCTCTGTTTCTCGGTCTCACTCTCTCAAAAATAAATAAACATTAAAAAAAATTTAAAAATATATCAAGCACGAAAGAGAAAGTTCAAATCCTCCCCTCCCGGGTTGGGAACTTCTGTTAATAGCCGGGTATAAAGGTGCTCAGACTTGTTAAACAACAAAATTCAACTGAGTAAAATTTAAAGATCTTATTGGCTTTATTCAATGATTCATGAATCGGCAGCATCCAATCTGGCAGGTGGAAAGGAGCTCTGAGGAGCTGTACAACATGAAAGCCTTTTACAGGTAAAGGGAGCAGGAACACGGAAGTTATACTAGGCAGAAAGGCAGGTTGTTAATTGCAAGGTCACTTTCCTTTAGGGGAGGGCAGGGGTCTATGGCTGATCAGGTGACTCCGGCTTGACTGGTTAAGATCTCATTTCTGGGAGACCCAAACTGTAATTAAGTGACATCTTGTTTAGGTGACATGAGGCTTAGCATAAGGTAGTTCATTTGGGGCCTGTTGTTTTGTTGTCAATAGACTTAGAAAATGAATATTAAAATATGTGAAGAACTTCAAGTTTATGACATAAATGGAATCTCTTTGCTTCTGTTCTCTCTCTGGTAACACACATATTTATTTGTTTCCCCTCCTGTCTGGGTAACCCTGTATCACTAGCATCTGTCAGAGCCTGCCCATCTTTACATGGACTTCTATGGTCTGGAATTTTGGATCCTCTTTCCTAACCCTCCCCCCTCCCGTCCGCTGGTCTAAGGACCTCACCTGCAAGCCTGCTGGGACTCCCTGTGGGGTTTCTGCTGACATCTTTCCCTCCATGCTTCCCCAGGAAGGACTGGGGCCTGGCCGATGTGTTTTTCTCTCCATGCGCACAAACCACGGTGACACTCTGGGACAGTGCATGCCCCAGGGCATTTGGGTTTTGGGATCCGCGCTATTGATGAAGCTCTTCCTCACTTGGTCTTTCTGAAAAGGCCCGTCTGTGAGGCTTTGAACCAGGTCTCTGTTCCTCTGCTCCGGCCTTATTTTCTTTCCCTTCTAGTTTCATCTGTGACGGGAACATAGCCGAGGTGTTGCTAGGTGTACCCGTCTGATACTCACAGTATCCCATAAATGATGCAACCAGGCTGCGCTCGCGCCCCGGTCAGGGCGCTGGACGGTCCGGCCCCCAGGTGCTTTCTCTGCCGGGCCTCTTTCCCCTCGGGCCACGGGGACCGGGAATCACTTAGCGCTGCGCCCACGGCATCCCTACCCCGGGGCATCCCTTCCCCAACACCCCACTCTCCCACAACCTTTTCCGAAGAGGTCCCCGCCCTGGAGGAACCAGCCTCTTGCCTCCACTTCTCGGTGTTTCCCACCTCCGTCCTCCGGCATCCCCACCGCGGCCTGGACCCGGATCCAGACCCCGGAGTCCCCAGCGGCACCCCCCACGTGACACAGCCCAGAAGGGGTTAAACTCAGGCGGGCCCCAGCTCCAGCAGTTAATCCGGAATTCTCGGCACTGATCTCCGAGCCTGTCATTTGCATTTCTCTCCTTTGTGCCGGCTTTTCTTCCTCCCGTTCCCGGGCCGGGCGCCCGCATTAGCATAGCGCGCCGGGCGCGCCGGCTGCGCCCCCGCTGCGAGCCAGCCTGTGCAATCTGCAGGCGCCATCAATTTTTCAGCGCTTTGCTCATTTCTCATTACAGTCAGGCCCGTCCGGCGCCCCACTCAACACCCTCCTCGGCCGTCCTGCCGGCGAGCTGGCGAGCCCGGCTCCCGTCACGTCCCTCCCCGGCCCTCCCGAGCATGCACTTGCTTGTTGAGGCTCCCACCGTAATTAATCACAGTATTAATCCTGGCCAAGCCTGTCTTCCTGAATAATTATGTCAACACGCTTGGGTGCCTGGGCCCGACAGAAATTTTACCAACCTTGAGCGCTGGACGATATCCTTGCAGCCAGGACGGCCACGGGGGGGCCCGGGGCTCCTAGCCTCCCCCCGCCACGTACTCACACGCACGGGCCTGCTTGCACACACACATGGGCACGCACACACTCACACAGCTGTAGGCACCGGGGAGGAGGAGACGTGGTGGAGCTCACAGTAAACAGCGTTTCTTTTCAAACAAGGAAACATGGCCACGCCATGAAGTTGTCTGTAGGCAGCAAAGTGGGTGGTTGTCATAGCGATGCGGGCATTATTAAGAGTGTTGTTCATCCCGGCGGCTAATCTTATAATGAGGCTGGCTCATGATCACGTTGAGGCAAAGTTGGCTTTTGCTGTCCTTTCTGCTGCGGGCCTGGGGTCCAGTGGGGTCCCCAGCTCCAAGCTGGATCATGACTCCCAGCGTGCTTTTATTTAGTTACCCCATCTTCCTTCCCTGCTCTTCTGTGGGGGTGGGGGGGGTGGGGGAGGGATGCGGGAGGCTGGGGCCAGGCAGAGATCCAGGTGCCTTTGCCCACATACGTCCCATAGTTGGTCCCTCTATGTTTGTGACACACTTCACAGCACCTGAGAGCTGTGTTGGCCCAGGGATCTGGGGCCTGTGTGAATTAAAGTTCCAGATGGGCTTACTTTTCTTCTATCCGTGCTGCTCAGTCCTCCCCCAACCCAGGAAAGCAATCTAACGGTCCACATAATGCATCGTGGCCATCATTTAGTGGCGATTTCTTCCTTTCCCAGTGGTCATTGCGATTTTGGGAAGCCCCAAGATGCTCTCAAAGTCCACTATCACCTCAAGGTTGGGCGTCTGGGGACTCTCACTTGATGACCAGGCATCCAGTTTATTTCAGATGGTTTTGGAGGTCGTTTGCCATTGCCTTCTTTGACAGTCTCTGTCTGGGTGTTTTGTAGATGGCTACAGAGGTCTGTTGGGCTCAAGTTTATTTTCATGCTGCTTGTGATTTTCGTCCTCCCCTTTCCTTTTAAATTAAGCTGTATCTAATTTTGCTCACTGTTCAGGTTAGGGGGGCATCCTCTACAAGGGGAGAGGAGAAGGCGAAGTCACCTGCTGCCAAGCCTGCCATCCAGGGACACGGTTGCCAGGGACTTGAGACCTGAGCCAGGGAATGGCAGTGGCTCGTACCTTCCTTTATTATTGTCATGTCGGAGCGAGCACAGGTGCCGCCCTCCTAAGGGACAGCCCTCAATGGCAGGCAGATGTCCCCGGAACTGTCTCCAACCGGGCTGATCCTCCAGAGGGCCCGCGTCCTGTTCTGTAGCAGGTGATGCGCTAGCAGTTGGTGGCGGGTTTTCTCAGGGCACGGTTCGCGGCCATGATAATCACCTGGGGACTGATGAGAAATGCAAATTCTAGAATCTCCTAGCCAGTTCTTCAGGTAAATATGATGCACATAGACTATTTCTCATGAGCCTGTTTGTTTGATTTAATAGTGTGTTTCTTTTTTCTCCCTCCCGCCTGGGTGGCTCAGTCGGTTGAGCCACCGACTTTGGCTCAGGTCATGATCTCACAGTCCGTGGGTTCAAGCCCCATGTCGGGCTCTGTGCTGACTGCTCGGAGCCTGCAGCCTGCTTCAGATTCTGTCTCCCTCTCTCTCTGCCCCTCCCCCGCTCACTCTCTGTCTCTGTCTCTCAAAATAAAATAAAGACATTAAAAAAAAAAAGGTAATATAGGGATATGGTGAGGTTGATCCAAACAATGAAAAGGAGGAATAGTCCCTGGTCCCCAGGCTCCCTCCACAGGGACTCCCACGTTTTTGTTTTTTCACCTAGCTTTCCAGAGATATTCTTGCATACATATGTGTATAAATCCCTTTAAACCCCACAAATGGTGGCATGCTAACTACACCGTCTGTCACTTGCTTTCTTCACGATGCAATATATCTGGGCTATGGTTTCCTATCAACATATTGAGATCTTCCTCATTTTGTAAAATGGCTGCACAGTACACTTTGTATGGGAATAGCGTGTTTTATGGGTTGTGGCTAAAGCTGGTGTCTGCCCCTTGTCAGGTACCTTTCTTGCCACAGGCTTGAAGAGTTCTGTCTCAGAGATCTGCAACGGCCCCTGGGAAAAGGGAGACAGTGATTTTTTGGCAAGCCCTACTTTTGACCATAGGGGAGCCTGTGTCTTTGTTTGGGTTCCCCAAGGCAGACCCTCATTCCAGGATTTCTGTGTGGATGGCTTATCTGGGAGGTGATCACCAGGGACATCTGGAGGGGAAGGGGGCTGTTTGTGGGAGGTGGGGGTGTTAAATTCCCCGTGCTTCTGGTCTGCCTCATCTGGCGGGTAGGTTGCAGTGGCCGAGGAAAGCGGATTTCAGGCAGAAATGCTAGAAGTTGGGCAGGTGTGCACTGAAATAGTAAGGGCACGGGGATGTGATCCAGGTACCAGTAGGAGATTGCTACCCAACTGGAGGTCAAAATGTCTAAACTAATCTTTATACTCAAAAGATGCAATTGAGGGGCGCCTGGGTGGCTCAGTCGGTTAAGCGTCCGGCTTCGGCTCAGGTCATGATCTCACGGTTTGTGGGACCCACGTCGGGCTCTGTGCTGACAGCTAGCTCAAAGCCTGGAGCCTGCTTCAGATTCTGTGTCTCCCTCTCTCTCTGACCCTCCCCTGCTCATGCTGTCTCTCTCTGTCCCTCAAAAATAAATTAAAAAAAATTAAATTACATTAAAAGGTGCCATTGACATGGATGTAGTGCCCAAAAAACAGAATCTGTTCCTAGTTCTGCCCCTACTGGTTGGTGACCTAGACTGAGTTCAATCATTCAGGCTTTTGGAGCTTTCCTTCCCCCATGTGGAAAATGGGATTGATATTACCTACCTCTCAGAGTAGCTTTGTGGGTTACATGGGATTTCTAGTTTTGGAAAAAGGGCTTCAGGGCTCTGCACGTGGGTGACCACAGTTATGGCCTGGCCTAACCGCTGGCCCTCTGGGAAGGCAATTTGCCGAGATCACCAAATCACCCCCAGGGCCGGAAGTCACTCATGTGATTCTCCACAGAAGCCAAAGTCAAATTCAGACCAACCCACGTGGCACCAAGATGGCAACAAGAATAGGAACAAAATGGTCCCCAGGCAAATCCTTTCCATCAGGAGAGAAGCAAACCCTTTGGTCCTGCGGTAACAAGACTCCCTTGTTTGTTTTTCCAAAATAGCCTGGATTTTAGAGTCAGAAAGATTCTTTCTTTTTTTTAATTTTTAAAATGTTTTTTATTTCTTTTTAAGAGACAGAGAGAGACAGCTCGAACAGGGGAGGGTCAGAGAGAGCGAGGGAGACACAGAATCTGAACGAGTCACCAGGCTCTGAGCTGTCAGCACAGAACCCGACCTGGGGCCCAAACTTATGAACCACCAGATCGTCACCTGAGCCGAAGTTGGATGCTTAACCGACTGAGCCACCCAGGCGCCCCTCAATTGCATCTTTTGAGTATAAAGATTAGTTTAGACATTTTGACCTCCAGTTGGGTAGCAATCTCCTACTGGTACCTGGATCACATCCCCGTGCCCTTACTATTTCAGTGCACACCTGCCCAACTTCTAGCATTTCTGCGGGACTCAAACACACAAACCGTGAGATCATGACCTGAGCCAAAGTCGGATGTTCAACCGACTGAGCCACTCAGGCGCCCATGTCAGAAGGATTCTTAAGGTTGCATAGGTTATTGGCTTCAAGCATATGTAACGTTCAGAACCCTTTCTGTAAGGAGAATGATGCTCAGAAGCTTTGTCCAATGAAAGCAGAGTGCTCTGCCGGAGGCGTTTGGTGGAGGACCCGGTCTCCCTAGGGATCAGGTCATACCCACACCCTCCTTCCCTCACCTCAGACAGGCTCAGCAGCTGCAGTTTGTGAACAACTGGTCTGGTACATCCCTTTTCAATGAGCAAGGGAAGAGACAGAGTCCCTTGTTGTCCTGGTTGGGGCCCCTTTAAATGGCCCAGGGAACCCAGACTGAGGCACTCTGGGCTGGAAGACCCCAATCGTGGAGAAGGTGAAACTGGCAGAGACCTCGATTCCCTTGCTCTGATTCTGTGCTTTAAGGATACATTTTTTTTTTAAACATTTATTTATTATCGAGAAGCAGAGACAGAGCATGAGCAGAGGAGGGGCAGAGAGAAGGGGAGACACAGAATCTGAAGCAGGCTCCAAGCTCTGAGCTGTCAGCACAGAGCCCGATGTGGGGCTCAAACCCACAAACTGTGAGATCATGACCTGAGCAGAAGTCAGTCGCTCAACTGACTGAGCCACCCAGGTGCCCCAAGGACACATTCTTGAGTCCCTTTTCCTGCAGCCCTCTTTGATCCCACCTTGAAGCTCCCAACCTGGTCCCTGGTGTATTGTCAACTCATTTGTTGTCAGTGCAGCACATTCCTTCCTCTGTTACTCTTTGCTCTCAGGCTTATAAGCCTGAGATTCCTCCTACCCCTGCTCTCAGGGACTGGCCTGCTGGGCCCACCTCCTTCCCACCAAGCCTTCTGCTTAGGGGAGGGGGATGGGATGCCCAGGGAGATGAGCTGACCTGCCTAGCGTGGCCAAGGGTCTGCAAGCCCCTGGTGCACAGTGATTTTGACCCCATCTGATTCCCAAGAGTTTCAAGGCCGCTGTTTTCAGGCATCTTCCGGTTAGCCTTCCTCTTAGCCAAATTAGCCCCCCCCAGGAGGACGTTGGCTCCATTCCTGGAGTCAGCCGAATGGCAAGGGGAATGACAAAGTCTTGGCTACTGACGGGCACATCTCTTTCACCAGGGGGATTGCATGTTGCCATTGGGTTGGCAAGAATAACTGATCTTTCTATTGCAATCAAGCTACTTGCTGGCAGGCAGCCCCCCACAAGCCTCTGTTGCGTCTTCTGTAGAATTGGGATTGTGATCCCTTCTTCCTTGACTTGCTGTGAAGACTACAGAGAAAGGCATGTGGGAAAGGGCTTTGGAAATAAGAAGCCCTTCCAAAATGGAAGAGATTCCTTTATTATTGTAGCTTCTGATGGCTGTGGAGGTGTAATTTCCATAAGGCTGGACATCAACCTCAGAGGGAGCCTGGCAGGAGGGCGGAGCATGCGTGCAGGGAACCTCGCCCTGCCTGGAGAAAGCCACGGTCTCCAGGCACCGTGACCTTGAGGACAGGAGTCTGTATGAATGCCTCACTCTTTCCCTTTTCCGGGGGGATGATTTGGAGACACATCCTTCATATCCCAGAGGGTCCCCAGCATGACGGAGCCCCAGTTCTGCTCACAAATGCAACCTTCCCTGGTTTTTCTTGTTTTCCCTGTGTTGCGTTCCCATTTTCCTCTCACCCTTACTTTCTGCCGCTCCCCTCCCAAGTAAACTACCTGTTCTGTGGTCTCTGTTTCGAGGATTAGTTCTGAGGGAGCCTGAGCTAAAACATGCAAGCACCGGGCAGCAGTAGGAAGAGGGCTAAAAGGACGTCGAGGATCAGAGAAGGTGAAAGGCTCCCATCGCTGGGAAGCTGATAGGACGCAGGGAACAGAGGTCCTTGATGAACGGCCCGGGAAGGGTGCAGGGCCCTTGGAAATTTGCCTGTGCCTTGCTGGCAGGACCCCCAAGCCTAAGGCTTCCAGCTCTGGGCTAGCCTGTCCTCAGAGCGTTCTCTGCCCAAACCCAGCTGGGGTGGGGACAGAGCACACAGCTGTTCTGTGCTAGGACAAAGACATGACATCTCAATTCAATGAGCATTTGGGGGTGAATCTGCTGGGAATATGCACCCTAAGGCAGTGTGATGAAGCTAAACAACAAAAGCATACAAATGGCGAGGGGAAGCAGGCAATTTAGGAATGAACTTACTACGTGAACTTGAATACATTGAACTTCTCTGTGTCCCTATGCCCTAGTTGTAAAATCAAAGGAGGGAGAGGACTGAAAGATCTCCATGTTTTGTCCCAACTCTGAAACTCATATCTGAAGTTTCTTCACTGACCCTAGAACTATATATACCTGGCAGGGATAAGTCAAGGCTGAATGAGGGTTAGCTCATGGCTTGTCCACACCATCTCTGGAGCATTACATTTTTACAGTTCCCTTCCAGACCTGAGCCCCCTGCAAGACTCATCTTCCACAGTGGATCCTGCCCTGTACTCCTCCCCACCAGGGCCTTAAGCTTGGGAGGCTGTGGTGCCACACGATGGAGGCTCTGTCAAATTGGACTTTGTTCCTTAACTTCTCTCTCCTCTTCCTCTCTGGAGGTTTATAGGTTTCTGGCCCTAAGTCAGGTGCAAGTTGGGGAAAAGGCAGAAACTTTAAAATTTTGCTTTTGAGGTCGGACTGGACTTTCTTTACACTTACATGTAAGATAAGGTATGGACAAGGCCACACCCCCTCTGAAGGCTCTGGGGGAGACCCCTGCCTGGCATCTTGCAGCTTCTAGTGGCTCCAGGAGTTCCTAGACCTGCGGCCATATCCCTCCAGTCTCCGCCTCCATTTCCACATGGTCTTTTCCTCTGTGTCTTCACGTCTTTCTTCACTGTCCTCTGAGCCTCCACTTCTTCTGACTCTTTAAGCAAGGCTGCCACTGGACTTAAGACTCACGTGGGTACCGCTGCATGATCTCATCTGGATATTCCCAATTTAGTTACCGCTGCAAAGACCCTTTTTTAAATAATATTTTAAATGTTAATTTTTGAGAGATACAGACAGAGCGCAAGCATGGGAGGGGCAGAGAGAGAGGGAGAGACAGAGTCCGAAGCAGGCTCCAGGTTCTGAGCTGTCAGCACAGAGCCCGATGTGGGGCTCGAACTCATGATCTGTGGGATCATGACCTGAACTGAAGTTGGACGCTCAACCGACTGAGCCACCCGGTTGAGACACTCAACCGACTCTGAGCTAATTTGAAAACTAGCTCAGAGTCGCAGGTTTCAAGTGGATGTATCTTTCAGCCCATGACTTCTGGGACTTCCTGTGTCTCTGAATTGTGGTATTCGCGTGCTTGAGCAGCCTGTGGAGGGACGGGTTCTCTGGGGCCCTGCTCGTCTTGTTCCCCCAGCGGCTTGGGATGAGAATGACAGCAGGAGAGGCTACCAGTGGGAGAATGAATGGGAGCCACTGAAGCCCAAGACCTGGCAATGGTGCGTAGTCTACAACCCCGGCTCTGCCCAAGCACGTCCTCCTCCCTGGAGTGAAAGAACTAGGAGGGCAGTGAGTGGAGGGGAGACCTCCTCTCATGGAGGGGGAAGGGGGAGGGGGAGGGGAAGCAATGGTCCCAAGAAGGGCACTTTAGTCCAACACAAGGCTTTCACCACTGGGACTGGCCAGTGTGTTCATCTTTCCAGTCCAGGCCAGCCTAAGCAGACCATCTCAACGGGCTGTCCCTGCAGGGGGGCAGAAAGAGCATCGCCTGGAGCAAAGGGCCCTGTTCCAAGGACTTGGTCACTGAGGGGGTGGAGGGGACTGAGCATGAAAGCTGAGTTAGTCTGAGAGATTTTTCATCCTGAGGAGCCTCAAGAGGCGAGAGAAAGGGAGAGCCAGGCTGCTGGGGACATTCTCTCAGCAGAGGGCACTGACATAGTCCTTGAGGCCCTGGGCACTGGGAGACCAGGTGCAGTAGCCTTGGGGCCTCTGTTACTCCAGTATGGGCCAGGGCTGCCCCCAGGTTTCCAAATCGAGGCTGGCAATTATACTACAAGAGCCCGGCTTGTAATGCTCCTTACAAGTGGTGATCTTTCCTCAGTCCCAAAACCAGAGTGAGGGAAAGTTCTGGGAGGAGGCGAGTTTGAGCTGTACTTAAAGGCAGCAGCCACAAAACGTCCACCAACCCTCACTGCGCTGCAAGGTCGGGGCGCTGGAAGTGGCAGACGCAATGTTTCTTCTTGACCAGGGATTCTACTTTCCAAGACAGCTGAAGGTGCGGGCCTCAAGTAGTCAGTGATTCTGTGAAGTTGGAAACCATTTCCAGGAGGAACTGTGCCTTGGTTTCTCCCGAGAAGCGATGGAATTGTTACCTTCGTGGTCTGGACACAAGCGTGAAGAGAGAAAATGTGTTCGGGGACAAGTTGTGCACTCCCCTGGTAGGTCTGGGGGACAGGAAGGACAGGGCATAGGGACGGCTTCCAGAGGAGCCAAAAGTACCCTTCCCACCACAACGCACCCCGCCCCTTCCCTGATCAGGGCAAAACCAGGACAGGAGCAGAGAAGAGAAGGAGAAGCCACGGTTCTAGGCAACCCTCATCACAGTCATTTTACAGAAAGGCTGTTGAGAAGGAAAGCCAGTCTCTTCAGAATTGTAGCTGGTTATGGGGCGCCTGGGTGGCTCAGGTGGTTAAGTGTCTGACTCTTGATTTTGGCTCAGGTTATGATTTCATGGTTTGGGAGGTTTGGGAGTTCAAGCCCTGTATCAGGCGCTGTGCTGACCACGTGGAGCCTGCTCGGGATTCTCTCTCCTCCTCCTCTCTCTGCCCCTCCCCCCTCTAAATAAATAAACATTAAAACAAAGAATTGTAGTTGGTTATCCCTGAAGTCAGAGTATGAGTAGGATGGGGGAGCCCCTTCCTATGAGAACACAAGGGGTACAGAAACCCTAACATCAGGAAATGAAGCCAGCCCAGGACGGTAGGGGACATGGGAAAGGTCTGGAGGAAATGCGTGGGGGGTTCCTCCAATCGCTTGGTGAAGAAACACTGGGATCCCCTCCCAGGACTGCAGTGTGCTAGGGATTATCTGTCATGTGTCTCATAAGGGTGGAAGAATGATACTGAAAAACTCGTCAACCTAGGTTTACAGTTTCAGTTACCCCCTTTTTACCACAATGGTCCAGGGGACGGAGGGGACTCTGGCCTAGAACACTCAGGGGACACCACCCAAGGGAGAGCAGGGTGCTGAGAGAGGGCTTCCCTCAGGCTCGGGGAGGAAGGGAACCAGAAGGAAAGACACAGGCTCTGATGGTCCTGGGTAGAGGGATGGTCATCCTTGTGCCTCGGTGGAGCACCAGGGAAGCAGCCAAAACCAAGACGGGCAGATGAGACCCAGGATTGGGTTCTATGTTCTGTTTCTTGGATCGAGTCCTGGGGAGGTGGGAGTGGCTATAGGAATGGCCATGGGACAGTCAGATAGAGGGATTCTGTCACGTCCGCATGGTATGGCATAGAAACAGGGCAGAGAGATGCTGGCCTGAGGCAGCCAGATGATGGGAACAAGGGACAACGCAGCAGCAATTTGTGCGGCCTCGTGGTCACGGACACTAAGACGGGGATGCCTTAGCTGATACTGAAGGGGCAGTGATTCATTGTTCCATCCCGCTCTGCCCTTGCTGCACCTTGGCCCTGGGGAAGCTCCAGGAACTTGGACTTGCAGCGTGTTAGTTTGAGTTCCCTGAAAGCAGAGCCTGAGAAAAGGATTCATGTGCGAGTAGTTTATTTGGGAGAAGATCCCAGGAAGCAGAAGGAAGTGGGCGGGAGGAATGAGTCAGGGAAGGAGGAGAAGCCAATGAAGGGGGTATTAATGACCAGGTTACTGCCGCAAGCAGCTGGGCTTGGTTTCTCAGGGGACCCTCTGAAGAACAAGCCTCAAAATTGTCTTCCCAGAGGACTATTAAAAAACAAAATTTAACCAAGTAGATTTATAGATCTGACTTTATTTATTGATCCATGAATCGGACAGCATCCCATTAACAAAAGAAAAAGATTTTTCCAGGCCAGGTCACTGTCCCTTAGGGGGAAGGACAAGGGTCTGTTCCTGCAGATTACATCATCTTCCTTTGGGGGATGGAGAGGGCCTATGTGACAGAGGGCCTCATTGGTGCTGATCAGAAAATTCCTGAGTGGTTAAGACTTAACGTCTCCGGGGGAGGTTGGAGTTATCACTAGATTAGGGATTAAGCACCAGTTTGATGACGTGGCCTAAGTGATGTGATTTTGGGCCTGTGGTTTTGTTT
Source organism: Suricata suricatta (assembly GCF_006229205.1). Lineage (NCBI taxonomy): Eukaryota > Metazoa > Chordata > Mammalia > Carnivora > Herpestidae > Suricata > Suricata suricatta. The sequence continues at coordinate 151,494,765 of NC_043704.1, forward strand.
TAACAGGGCTTGTTACCTCCCCACTGAGGCAGCAGAGAAGACAGGCATGGCGGCGTGGGCCTGATTTGGGTCCTGTCAGTGTGCGTGGGCCCGTGTGGACCTGTTCCCCACGACTGCCCAGGGGGACATGATGTGGCGCATCCGGAGGGTCTGCTGCACAGCCCTGGGAAGGGCAGGGGCAAGCACCCGGCTTGAGTTTAAATTACCCCCCCACCCCCCCGGAATGAGCTCGAAAGAGAAATTAAGTTGATTAATAGAAAACTAAAGAAAGTTGTCTTCATTAGACACCTGTTTGTAGACTGAGATTTTATGTCTGCTTTCTACAAAATATTAAGGTTAACTTATCCTGGTCTGTATTATGGGGAGGATATAAATTCTGGAGTCAGACTAGCATTGGATTTGAATTCAGGTCCTGTCACTGAGTTGCTGAGTGACTGTGGGTTAATCACGTCATCTCTCTGACCTCCCTTCCTGCGTGTGTCACACCAGGGATGATGACACTTCCCCTAAAGGGCTGTTGAGTGATTAACAATGATTCATGCAAAAGCCCCGTCGTGGGTTTTCCATATGGATCATTTGGCGACAACTTCATTTTCTTTATGTGGTGTTGGTCCACTTATTCTTAATTTTTTTAATGTTTATTTATTTTTGACAGAGAGAGAGAGAGAGAGCACCAGCGGGGGAGGAGCAGAGAGAGAGGGAGACACAGAATCCTGAGCAGGCTCCAGGCTCTGAACTGTCAGCACAGAGCCCAACGTGGGGCTCGAACCCACGAACCATGCGATCATGACCTGAGCTGAAGTGGGACTGGTCTGCTTATTCCTAAGAGGTTCTTTTGTTATTCAATGTTCTTAGCAAAGATGTTTCTCCGGGCACTGTTCTAAACAGATTTAAAGGGGATGAACCCAGACATCACTGTTCTCCTGGGGTCTGGCACCCATCACACCGGGTAAGGAGGTCACTCAGAGGGTGACCGTCTTGTGCCTCTTTCTGTCCAGGCATGGCGCATGTTGGGTCAGGGCTTGTTTTCCAAACTGACCCTTGAGAATTAAGCATTTGACTTTGGTATTTGTTTTGGGGCTGGAAGCAGCAAGTAAAGGAATTCCTTTCCTTTCTCCTTTTCCAAAATCTCTTCCCACACGCCAGTGAACCCGAATGTTCTTCAGTTTATTACCATGAGCGGTGAGAAATGCATCTGCATTCGCAAAGGCCAAATAGACTGCAGCTGGGTAGAGCTGCGCTCAAGGTCTAATAAACGTGGTGAGGTGGCAGCCCTGTCTGGTGTATAGCCCTCATTAAAAACTGGCTGACTCAGTGGAAAGGTTCCCGCAGACCAAACGTCTGCCATCCCCGGAGGGGCGAGCTTGGAGCGTGTCGCTGCTCTCCATGCGGAGAGCGAGGGGTGGGCGCGGGAGCAGACAAGCCCGCCCAGCACGGTGGCCTCTGCTGCAGTGGACGGGTGGTATTTGGGTTGGGGCCACCTAGATGGGCATCACGGGACCTGGGGACACTCAGAACTCCCGGCAGCCCCTCCTCGCTCACAATGGAAGCCTCAGGCATGCCATGGAAAGTCCTGGAAGCTCAGCTCCAGAGTCTGGCTAGGCATTATTTCTAACTTTTCTGTGAGCCCATTTAGTCTCATCTGGTGTCTTCCAATTTCCTTTCCAGCTGGGGTCTGTGTCTCTGATCAGTCCTCTGGTGGGACATCAGTTGGGCTTCACATTTTCTGTTCATCCCTGGATGCGTCCTCTTAACTGGATGACTGAGGCTTCCTGTTTTAGGAGGAGTTTTTCCTTTTCCACAACTCGCTGTGGGTATCAGTCAGGTTTTACTGCATAACAAAGAACACCCATTTGTGGTTTCAGCTTACGGATCTGGGGGGCAGTGAAGGTGGCTCTGTTTCAGACTGTGGGTCACCATGGGATTCCTCGCTCTGGTACAGAGGCTCCTGGGAGCATGCCCTTCTCGTAGCAGATGGCTGAGACTCAGGAGGCCAAGCTAGATGAAGCAAGTGCTTTGAAAGTCTCTCTGCTCACGTCACATCCATTCACATGCTACTGGGCAAAGCAGGTCCATGGTCAAGCCCACTGTGGGTGGGATGGAGATTACCCCTTGCCTCTTCCAATGGAGGGCAGTGCAGAGTCACATGACAAAGGACGGGGATGTCAATGCCAAGTGTGGGGAGTAGTGCAGAGTTGGAAAGAGTAACCCAACTTAACACATTGTGCCAGGCCCTCCTACACCGTTGGTGGGAATGTAAACTGGTGCAGCCACTCTGGAAAACAGTGTGGAGGTTCCTCAAAAAATTAACAACAGAACTCCCCTATGACCCAGCACTGCTAGGGATTTACCCAAGGGATAGAGAAGTGCTGATGCATAGGGGCACATGTACCCCAATGTTCATGGTGGCACTTTCTACGATAGCCAAATCATGGAAAAAGCCTAAGTGTTCATCAGATGATGAATGGATCAAGAAGATGTGGTTTATCTACACAAGGGAGTACTACATGGCAATGAGAAAGAATGAAATCTGGCCATTCGTAGCACTGTGATGGAACTCGAGGGTGTCATGCTAAGCGAAATGTCAGGCAGAGAAGGACAGATACCATATGTTTTCACTCATAGGTGGAACAGGAGGAACTTAACAGAGGACCATGGGGGAGGGGAAGGGGAAAATAGTTGGGGAGAGGGAGGGAGGTAAACCATGAGAGACTCCTGAATACTGAGAACAAACTGAGGGCTGATGGGGGAGGGGGAGAGAGGAAGGGGGTAATGGGCAGGGAGGAGGGCACTTGTGGGGAAGAGCACTGGGTGTTGTATGGAAACCAACTTGACAATAAACTATAAAAGAAAAAAAATCACCTATCATTATCATCCAGAAATAAATGCTATTTATTTTGATATACAAAACAAAAAAATGAAACAAACAAACAACAAAACAAAACAAAACAAAACAAAAACACATTGTGCCAGGCCCCGTGCTCTGAGTAGCTTTGGACGATCTGGGGGAACCAAACATCTGGCTGCCGACGAGGTAAATTCCCCTTTGGCGTGAAGTCATCTTTCTGGGAATTACCAAACTGTGCCCCTTGTGGGCAGATGAATTCTCAAAGTTGCTTTGGGATAATGCAGGCCCTGGTCTGGGTGCTTGGCTTGGCAAGTGGAAGATGGCGTGGAATTCAGCCCCCACCCGCTCCCTGGGTGGCACTTTCATGCAGGGTCGAGCTGCAGGTCTGCGTGCTGTGACCCTGCCCCCACCCAAGGACTGACTCACAAGGCCTGGGAGTGCATTTTGTCACAGCCAGCTCCAAGCTCTTCAGGTGGGAGCCGTCTGGGGTAGTTTTTCATTTTTGAAAATCCAAGTCAAAAAGCTGGATTTTTCTGGCTTCTACTTTCAGAAAAGAAATATGTACATTTTTCCCTTCCAAGAAGTAATCTTTTTTTTTTTTTATGTAGTTTATCACCAAGTTGGTTTCCATATAACACCCAGTGCTCTTCCCCACGAGTGACGCTCTCCATGACCAACCACATCGGCCAGGGTCCATGTAAAAGAAATGGGATGATTATGGATCATTCGTAACTGTAGAGCAGCAGCACATCTGTCTTTGAAGAAAGAGCTGCTGCTTCGTTCCCTGGGGAATGACCACATAACCGGCAATTACCCTCACAGTCCAACGTCGCCGGAAACGCCACACCTCCCTGGACAGCGAGTATAACCAGTTCTGACCATGTGGGCCCATGAGTGCAATGGTCTACCCTGACTAGTTCCAAAGTGCAAAGGGAGTGGGTGGCGTGCTCCATCAGTGTTCTCTGGTGTGGCGGCCAGGTGTGTGAGCGTGCCACGCTCACCTTCATGCTTCCTAATTATCAGAGATGTAACCAACGGATTAGAATTCCAGGGTCTCTATGAATGATCATGGCCTCAGTTTGAGTTTGGGGGCAGGTCCAGGCTCTGGTGGCTGGAATCATTGGCCCTACATCCATCACTCTGCCTTATGTCCGCACCCTTGCCACGGCTTCACTGTGGGCGGAGGGTAGCCCTCACCCCTTGACTCTTGGTTCTGCCATGTGACATGTGGGGCCAGTGACATCTGGATGGAAGTGAGGGGTTGCCAGTTCCAACCTCAAGTCTTGAGAGGCCTTGGATTTTCTGTTGTTTTTTTTCCCCTGTGTATCAGAGAAGACCTTCCAGGTCTCTGGGCCCTGAAACTAATACTTGGGGAACAGATATGAGCCAAACCTCAGTGAAAGCCAAGATAAGCTACATCCAAAGCCTGAGACAGGGCCTGAATCAACCAGCTTCCAGCTGACATGCAGACCCACAGACCTCCAGGTACGTTGGTGACCTGAGTGATGATTACTAGGACTTGAGGTGGTTTATTGTATAGCATGATTGCAGCAACAGCTAACTGATACACTTGTTTCCTAATGGAATGCCACGGTACGTTGACCTTGGACACCAGTCATGGCTGGGACACAGGAAGCACCCAAACAGAGAGGCCACTCTCATTTTGACTTGAGGGCTGGGATCTGCGTGAAGGAGAAAGTGTGTGACTCAATTAAGATACAATTAAGATCCTCCTCCGTGGTCTCCCTTTTATCTACTGTCCTCATTATCCTGCTCCCTTTTCTTCTCACCATGGGACTGGTGCTGCTCTTGCATGCTGATGAGTCTGTCTGCGGCCCAACTTCTGAACTAGAGCTATCTGGGTAATTAATTTGGATTTAAGCTCCTCTAGCCAGCCCTTGATAGGCCCACAACTGAGTGCTTTGGAATGCCTTGATTTCTCCTGGGCATTTTTTGGGTACTTAGAGGTCAAGAGTCATTTGGTACCTATCTATCTAAAGTCAGTCTCAAAGTGAGTTTTGAAAAATGTATGAAAATGTACAGTTGTTTCAAGTGACTTAGCTTACTCCTGGGAATCCCCCTCCTGCTCCCCCCCCCATATGCTCTGAAGGTTTTTTTGCATTTCATCTCTATGATTTGGTTACAGGGCAGTTCTTCCTTATGAACGTATGGGATATTTGCTAGGCATGAGGCCTGGCTGGAGCTCAGGTAGGACATGGGCATCATGACACAAGGACCTCCTTGAAATAAGGTGACGAGCAGATAGAAACAAAACTCCAACAGACAGCGGGGAATTAACTCAAGAAGCAACAGCCCTAGTTTCACACGTCATTGTTTCTGGATGCACAGCATGCTTTCTAGTTTTTCATATTTCTTTGTCTTCTCTCTACCTCTGTTGAATTCTCTAAGGTCTAGTCTTTGTAGATTTCATCAGGGTTAAATGAAACCACTTGTGCCCTGAAATCCTGTGGTGCTAACTACAATGGTTTTCAAAATTTTTGCTGTGTCTCACAGCAAGAAATAAATTTTGCATCAGTCCCTAACACACACTCACACATGAGCACATACTTTTATAAAAAATTAAAAAAAAGTTTTAACGTTCATTTATTGTTGAGAGACAAAGTGTGAATGGGGAAGGGGCAGAGAGAGAGGGAGACACAGAATCTGAAGTAAGCTCCAGGCTCTAAGCTGTCAGCACAGAGCCTGACTGGGGGCTCAAACCCACAAACCACGAGATCATGAGCTGAGCCAAAGTTGGACGCTCAACCGACTGAGTCATCCAGGTGCCCCTATAAAAGTCTAATTTAATGTGTCCCTCTTTATCTTAGTTGGGTTTGTCCCAGAGTAGACCCTATTGGAATAAGGATTTTTGTGCAAGTGGTTTATTTGGGAGTTGATGTAGAGGAGTGGGGACGTGAGTTGGGGGGAAGGAAGGCATTCGAAAGTGCATTATCAACAGATGCATAGCTTCAGTGGGGAACTCTGGAAAGAGTTCTTGTGGGGGTCAGCCTTCAAGTCTGCCCAAGTGATCCTCACCTCCTGGTATTTGTGCCTTTGTGTAATCCCCTCCCACACGGAACTATGTGTGTGGCCTGTGCAGCCAGTAGAATATGGCAGAAGTGATGCTCTACCATGGAGGAGGGCAGCCTCTGAGATGGCCCCAATTCTCTCTACCTGCTGGTATTCATGACCTCGTGCAATCCCACCTCCCACCCCCACCCCTCACCCCCCCGCCTAGAATGTAGACTATTTATAACCATATAAGAAGTGACTCAGTTCTAATCATAGAATATGACAAAGGTGATGGATATCGTTTCTGAGATTAGGTCAGAAAAAGATTCTGGCTTCTGCCTGGCATATGTTCTCTTGCTCTTTTCTTCACCAGCTCTGAGAAAAAATTAGCCCCCATGTTGTGAGCTATGCTATGGAGAGGCCTCCATGGGGAAGAGCCTAGTGAGGAATTCTGAGTCAGAGGCACCAAGGGGCACCCAGCTAAGCTGTGCCCAGATTCCTGACCAACAGGCATTGTGAGTGAATGCATTTTTGAAAGCTGCTATGTCTTGGGGTAATTGGCCTATGGGTCAGCCATAGACAATTAACACAGTATGTGACTTTTAAGGCTGGGTGGTAAAAGACTTTTCTGTTCTCACTTTGGTCTCTCATTCTCTTGGATTCCAGCCACAGATCATGAGAAGTGTAGGTGGTGGTAGACTGAGGCCTGCCGGCAGCCATCAGTGTCAATGAGCCAGCTCGGAAATAGACCCATTCAGCCCCAGTCAGACCTTCAGCTGATTGCAGCCCCCGCTGACATCTTGACTGTAAAATCATGGGCAACCTGGAGTCAGAACCATCTATTCAAGCTTCTTCTGAATTCCTGACCAGCAGAAATTGTGAGGTAATATATATTTGTCTCAAGCTGCTAGGTTTTGGGCATAAATTATTACACAGTGATTGGTAACTAATACAGTGGAGGACAAGTGACTCAGAGTTGTTCTACCCAAATGAAGGAGCCGGGGTATTTATACACCCAAACCTACCTGTTAGTGGATGAGGGCTGCTTCTAGGGACGGGGGTCAGTTCTCCAACACTTGTTTGTGGGCAGAGAGCACTTCAGTGGCCAGAGAAAGGCTGTAGGCAAAGAGATGCAGATTTGGGTAGTTGGAAGTCAGGCATGTGTGAACCCAAAGTTAAAGATGAGGGGATATGGGTAGGGGTGTTCTCAGGGCCTCCAAACTCTCAAACTCCATTCAAATCTCATCTCCATGACCTCCCTCCTCCTAGGTAGCTTCTAGGTAGCTAGTTCTATGACCTCTACTCCTTTAGATTCTAGTTCTTTCAAAATGATCTCATTGGTAGAAGGAAGAGGAAAAGGACAAGCCTCTCTTTACATAACTGTGCCCATCTCTGGTGCTCCCTTTGGTGGATGCTGCAACATTGACCTGTTGTTGATACTCTTTGTGACAGGAGTCCAAAGTCTAGGCTTTCTTGCAGGGTGCATGTCAGGGTCTTTGAAGGGCCCCGTGGTAACTCCCTGGTGGAGGCTGACCTCTCCCATCCCCTACTCAACTTTCACTATAGAGTCTATCACACAGCTTCCTGCTCCTGCCTCCCTGTGCCTAGCGGGCAGCCTATGTGAGTAGGGTACAGGAAAGACAAGTCAAGTCCAGCCGCTTGCTTGACCTTTAAGGGACTCATATCATCAACCTTACCAAATACTGAGGTACGGATTATCCTAGGCTCTCCCCTTCTGCCCTGTGCTTCCTCTTTGGTCATGTCTCCTGCTCAGGTGGACAAAATGCCTCCCTGGGGCCAGACTTCCCATCTGGCAGGAATCCCAGATCTTTACCACTGACTCTTGAAGCCTTCTTACTTGGCCTTGAGGTGGGAACAACATTCATACCCATTGGGAGGAAGCATGGTTCTTAGATCCAGCATTGCCTTCCAGTTGGTGGCTCTGCGGTGAGCCTAGCATCATTTCTGGAACGGCAGGCAGAGTCCCGCCTAGTAACCCATAATGCAGATAAAGCCCCTCACGGTGATGGGTGATGGGTACTCCACACGTATTCATGTCCTCCTTCTCAGTGTCAGTGACAGAACATGCACGAACCTGTGTGGTTGTTCTGAGGACATGGGGTTTAATACAAAACGGGCTCACCGACATAGGGAAAAGGAGTGCACATGCATTCCTAGGGCAGAACCTTGAGAGAAGTGAGTGTTCTCTGGAAGAATGAAAGACGGAGCTGACACAGGAGTTCTTCCAACAGAAAGCAAATGCATAGAGATGCAGCGGTCCAGCATCAGTCTCCAGTACTTGTGGGGGACTCAGCCCTGTGGCCTTAGCCTGGTCTTCAGTGGTCAACCCCCACAAGCCAGGGGCTTCCTCTTCTGGGGCACTAGGTGGCTGCCACCTGACTTGTCTCTTTTCTGTAAAAGATGGCCAGACCCAAGATCCTCGCTATGAGCCCTCCCTTCCAGAGGCTACCCGGGCTCCCTCCCCTTCCCTTTCCTTCTTCCTTTCTTGTTCTATCCATATATTTCACTATCTACTACAAAGGTCAGAAAAACAAATCAATGAAGAGAAGGACCCAATAATCCTGCGAACTGACTGACTCAGGGATGGGAGGTGGGAAGCAAAGCCGCTCAATAAAATGAAAGAGAATTTAAAAATTCCCTGAACAAGGCACAGCATGGGGTCCCGATCAAAGGGCCAGGCAGCTTCAGCTTTGTGTGTGCAGAGGCTGGATTCTCTGAGGCTGGAGGACAGGCAGCCCCCTCCCTGTCTCCCTTTGAACACAGGCGCACGCGCACACACACACACACACGTGTACACACATGCATGCACAATCCTTGGACCACCGCCTGACTGCTAATGAAAGATCTGATGATAGATTTCCAGAGTCTGGGAGGCAGTCAGGAGGAGGCATTGGCAGGTCACTTATATCCCTGTAGTGGTCCCATTTTCCAAAGTTGTCACAAGAGCCCAATCTGCAGGAGAGTTAAAATGCCCTTTGGGACCAGACAAGCATAAGAATAGGGACGAGGTGAGGGATGTTACAAGTACTTCCTCATTTTCCTGAACCAGCCTTGGAAAAAGGTGAGAACCCATTAGTCTGCAAAGAGATGAATCAGGTTTTTAAAGCCCTTTCCTTGTGAACAGCAGCTCTTCCATGATGTCCTTCCCGGTTCCTCCCACCACACCCCTGGTCCCTGGGGTGGATGGAGCACTCCCCTTGAAGCACCCCCTGCACCCCAGTACTCTTCCTCCAGAATGCCTGAACCACAATATCATTCTTCATCATTGTCTGTTCCTTTCTATTGGAAGAGGCCAGATCAGGGGCAGACTGCCCGAATTCAAATCAAGTCGTGTGACTGCAGGCAAGTGATTTAACTTCCGTTTCCTCAAGTGTAAAATGGCTATAAAAGATGTATTTCTTCTTTTGCACAATAGCTCTTCAAATATTTAAGGTCAGCCTTTTCTCCTCCCAGCTTCCTAGGCTCTGCTATTTTCATGATTCTTTATATAACATAGTTTCCAGAGATCCAAAAATGTTTTGAGCGAGAACAGCATTGTGGGAAGAAGGATAGAAACTTTCCACTTTGAGGATCTCACTCAGATGTATATGTTCTGGCATGTTTGCTCTCATTGCTTTAGATTACGCTTACTGTACACAGATGTAGAAAACATGAAACCCTCCATTGGCACATAGGTGGGGAAGGCAACATACATGCATGTCTGTGTTTGAGTGTACATGTGTGTGCATGTGATTATTTTCCTCCTTGTTTCCAGGGTTTTGAGGTGGTTTGCAGATTTAAACAGAATAAAAGATGAAGCATTTAATAATAAAACAAAATCAATATTATGGGAAGGGTACAGAAGCAGATGCTTTGAGATTTCTAACTGAGCAGATTAAGCGTGTGCCGGAAATTTGGCTGTTTCTTAAAGGTTAAGGCTCTAAGACAAACCCTTATGGTCACCTTGTTTTTGATTTACAAAAAGTTTCATTTCAGGACTATTTCTTGCTTGCAGGTCAGAAAAATGGCAGCTGAATCAAGGGAGATAAGTAGGTTAGGAGTTGGCATCTAAGAGCATGTTGGTTTGTGACTTTTTTTTCCACTTACCTTTTCTTTGTATTTTTCTTACTTATGTTGCAATAAAACCAAAAATAAATCCTGTATTTGTAAGCCCTTTCCACATTATACCTCTAACAATTCTGTGTATGGCATAAATATTCTTCTTCTTCCCATAAACTGAAACTCCAGAGAATGAAGAGTGACATGTCCATTGTGCGGACATACCACCGTTTACTTATCCATTCTCTTAGTGATGGACATTGGGCTGTTTCCACTTGGGACTTTTATAAACAAAGCTACTGTGAACATTCTTTACAGGTCATTTTGTGGTTTTATGTTTTCATTTCTCTGTTTTTAAACATGTATTTATTTAAATTCAAGTTAGCATACAGTGTAGTATTTTGGTTTCATGAATAGAGCACCCAGTGCTCACCCCAGCAAGTGCCCTCCTTCATGCCCATCACCCATTTAGCCCATTCATCACTCACCTTCCTTCCAGCAACCTTCAGTTTTCTCTGTATTTAAGGGTCTCTTATGGTTTTGCTCCCTCTCTGTTTTCATTTCTCTTGAGTAAATTCCTAGAGGTAGAATTTCTGGGTCATAGAGGAGAAGAGGTGTATGTTTAAGTTTATTAGAAAGCCAACCAGTTTTCCGTAGTGATTTTACCAGGGTACTCTTCTACAAGCAGTATCCAAGAGTTCCAGATTCTCCATATCCTCACCAGTGCTTGCACAGTCAGTCCTTATTTTTAACCAGTCCTGTGAAGGTGTAGAGGGATCTCATTGTTCAAATTTATATTTCTTTGATGACTAATGACTTTGAACACCCTTTTGTAGGTGATTTCATCATTTGAATACATTCCTCAGCACAAAAGAAATGAGTTACTCTACTCACAGTAATGGACTAATTTCAAACATGTTATGGTGAGTTAAAGAAGCCAGACACAAAAGAGAACATACTATGTGATTCCATTTTTATGAAAGAACAGACAAAACTGATACACGTCTTCATAGTGGTTGCCAAGGGAGCTGGGGTTGGGGATGTTGACTGGAAAGGGCAGGAGAAGAGTCTCTGTAGGTAATGGAAGTATTTTTTATCTTGGTCTGGGTAAAGATTACACAGAATTTCTTCTCTCTGGCTCTTTGCCAAAACACCTCTGTGTATATACTCACCTAGGGCCATTGGCTAGTAAACCCTGATTCTAGCCCAAAAGGGGACTGGAGAAAGGAGTCTTCAAACCACTGAGCCACAAGCTGTCCCCTTACAAGATAATAGCTTCTGCTTCCTCATACAACTAATCAAAGCCTCTTAGTCCAGATGTTCCATTTGTGCCCTGCATAGAAGTACCTAATAGAGGGAATGAACAGGCACTAGAATCCAAGGTGTGGGCTCTGGTGGTGCCAGCCCAGAGCAGATGCCTTTTCTTAATCACCCTCCAAGAAGGAATTATTTTTGTAATTTGTGGAGAGTCACCCTAACAATGGCATTGTGGCAAACATTGGGTCATGAAAAGCTGTTCATGATGAAAGCCTGCCTTGTACTTGTTGAATTAGTAGTTTCTGATCGTTTTGGTGATCAGATAGAATTCTACAGATAGAAGTCTAACTTGGGAGCATTTTTATGTTTGTTCATTCATTTTTATTCCTTTTTACTCCCTTTCTTCCATCCATCCATCCATCCATCCATCCATCCATCCATCCATGCTCCATCCAACCAATATTTTCTGTGTACCCTGGCTGGTGAATGCTATACACTGGACACTGTGCTAGATTCTGGAGATGATTTTCTTTTTCGTTTATGGTGGAGATGCAATGGCATTTTTTTAAATGCTCCTGTCTCTGCCTCCTCCTTTGAAACACCTCTGGCCAGGGTATGAAAAATATCTTTGATTTCCTGGATGGAGAGCACAGCTCTGCCTTTGGATATCACATACATGCTAGAGACAGCTCCACAAAGCAGTGTTTTCTCAACGTTGCCCATTAGCTCCTGTCTCTCTGTGGCTAAGGAGTCTTGTTTATTGGGGCTCACTTGTGCTGCTGTCCTGTCTGGCCTTTCACACCAGAAAACTACTGGGGGATCTGGTGTAAAGTGTAGCCTCTTCTTCTGATTTAGATTTAATTATAGGATAATCTTGCATTCTGACATAGAAAAAAATGGGTGAGGTATTGTAATAATCAAAGTAATAATCCATTACATTGGCATAGTACATGGCCTGCTTCCAAACCATTTTCAGATGAAATATCTCTACCACCACAATGGGAAGGTAAGAGATAGTTACTGTTATTATCCTTTTTTATTGCAGTAGAAAACATATATCATGAGGTATATGCTCTTTACAAAATTTAAAGTATATAGACCAGTATTGTTAACTCTTGGTACAATGTAGTACCGAAGAGTTCTCAAAAGTTTTTGTCTTGCATAACTGGAACTCTGTGTCCATTAAACAACTCCCTGATTTCCATTTTTTTAGCCCTGGCAACCACAATTCTACTTTCTATTTATAAGACTCTGAGTACTTTAGATACATCATATAATTGGAAACATGCAATACATGTCCTTCTGTAACTAGATTGTTTCACTTAGCACATCACTTAGCTATATCACTTAGCACAATGTCTTTGAGGTTCATCCATTGGGTAGTACATGACCAGCTTTCCTTCTTGTTTATGGCTGAGTAATATTCCAATGTATGTCTATACCACCTTTTTCTTATCTACTCATCTGCTGATGGACACTTAGTTATTTCCACCTCTTGGCTATTGTCAATAATGCTGCAGCAAACATCGGCATGCAAATATCTTCTCAAGACCCGATTTCAGTTCTCTTGGATAAATACATGGAAGTGGGATTGGTGATCATATAGTTGTTCTAATTCCAGTTTTTGAGGAACTTCCCTACTGTTTTCTGTAGCAGTCATGTCATTTAGGAGGTAGATATTAATGCACATAGGACACTCCCAACTGCATTGACCAGTGAGACATGTTTCATCACTTGCTAATCAGGGCTGAGTACTGATTTCTGACCTTCATGAAGTCTCAACAGATAAGGAATGTCAGTCAGTCATATTAGAGTCAGTCAATTAGTCCCATCACTCTCTTGAGATGGGGACATTCCTTTTAACCCTTAGCATCCTGGTTCACCAGCACTTCTGACTCTTTGACCTGGGAGCTGGAAATCTAGAGAAGCTGGGGGCACTTGGTGGCCCTCCTCCATAAAACATAGGGAACAGAGTAGGGAGACAAGGAATAAAAGCCCAGTAAGGTACAGTGACTCACTTAATGTTTCTTGCTAAATTGATGGCAGGGCCAAGAATAGAATTTTAGTTATGATCACATGGTGCAATTTTCTCTCATAGCAACTGTCCTCATATTGCATTGTGGGATTTTTGTTTCAGAATAAAGATTTCAGTCATTTCTTACTAATATTTTTATTATATATCATCTAGCAATGGATTTGCAGAAATGAGATGATGTCTTGTGAGTCAAAGAGGACCAGGCTTGAAGACAAATGGCCCTGATTCCTGGCTAGGTATGTGTTGTTAATATCAGTTTGGCTACGGACAGGTGTTAGCAATGAAGGGTCTTGGCTGTAGGAAAGTGGGAGTATGAGGGATTTACTGAGGATCTCCTGCCACTCAGACTGGGATTGATCTTGGACACCGGGTGGGCTGGAATAGAGCTCTTGGTGTTTGGATTTAAAAAGTAAGTTGATGTTTCCAACAGCAGGAAAGAACTCTTGAATGGGGGGCGGTGACAGAAACTGAGAATTTGCTGGAACAAAAGGTTGACTCAAAAGGTGAATTGGCAAGTGGCTGCCCAAAATAAAGGCAGACTTGAAGAAGACGTTTGAAAGACCCTAAGACCCAAATGGCAGAGAGAATCAGACTAATGCTGAAGGACCCAACACAATGATTTATGTGTTGTAGGCCCTCAACATATATTAGTTCTCTGAAAAATGTTGGGTGGTAAAAATCAAATGAAGCCAATTAACCACAGGGAAATTCTAGAACACTTTTACAAGGAGTAAAAGAATCTTTGCTATAAAGTGGCTAATGGCTTGTTACAAAAAATTGCGGACACCTTGGTTGAAGTAGGCGTGGGGGGCCCAGAGTTCTTCTCCACATTGCTATTTGGTATCTGATTGTCTTTTCAGTGAGCCATGAACCTTCTGGAAACCCCCATGGTTCCATATCACACACATCTAAAAACCAGTAGATTATTATTTAAAAATTTTTTTTTAATGTTTTATTTATTTTTGAGACAGAGAAAGAGACAGAGCATGAGCAGGGCAGAGAGAGAGGGACAAGCAGAATCTGAAGCAGGCTCCAGGCTCTGAGCTGTCAGCACAGAGCCCGATGCGGGGCTTGAACCCACGAATGTGAGATCATGACCTGAGCTGAAGTCGGAGGCTTAACCTACTGAGCCACCCAGGCGCCCCAAAAACTGGTAGATTAAATTGCTTCTAAGGCCAATTCTCTTCTTAGAGTCAGTGACTTTTATTGTTAGCAAATTTCTCTATAAATTATACCTTATTTTGTCATTCCTGAGGTTTCCTTGGTTTATTTTCACACCTATGATTTAGCTGTACAGACAGATACTGGATTTGGATATCAGGGATTGTGGGGCCAGTTCCATGGCTTTTTCTAGCAGAAGGGTGTCCTTGGTCAGCATCTTCACTAAGAACTATTCCCAAGAAGGCCTAGACATGGATGCGAACCACTTTTATCCCCTCAGAGGTCTCTGAACAAAGCTGTGGTGGAATGCAAACATGGCCGTGATTATTCCCTTCCCTGTAGTAATGTCCCTTTACAATGTGACCTTGTAGCTCCTCTCATGAAAATGTAGTCTGTTTTCTCACTCTCTGTGTCTGAGATTGTCATGTAGCTTAATTTGACCTGGAGAATGTGGTAGAAGGGACATTGTGCCTGTCCAGAGCATGGCCGGCCATCACGTGACATATTCAGGCTAGCAAGATAGACGGTGGAGGTCTTGTTGAGTGGAGACAAACCGTCTTGGCAGAGGCCATCCGAGATCAGTCAGTTCCCAGATGGCCTTGCAGCTGACTGCGGAGGCACGAGTGACTTGGGGTAGGAAGAACCATCCATCTGAGCCCGGCTCGAATTGTCAACCCACAGAATCATGAGCTAAATAAATTGTTGTTTTGAGTCACTAAGTTTTGGGTGATTCATTACATGGTAAAAGTTACCAGGTAAAACCCACAGAGTGAACCCTAACGTGAAACAAGAACTTTAGGTCGTTATGATGTGTCAGTGTAAGTTGTGTGGGGGCAGGGGCTGTGTGGGAACTCTGTACCTTCCTCTCAGTTTTACTGTGAACCTAAAACTGCTTATGAAAATAAGATTTAAGAAAAGGTAACGGATATAGTCTATTATGGAAGTGACCAACAGAATCTCCAGAATCTTAGTGCAGTCGGCACGGAGGTCTGGCATGACCCTTTATGGCAGAGAATCATGCTGTGTGCTCCACAAATCATTTCATCTTTATGATGATCCTGTTATTATTTCCACTTAAAAGACAAGAAAACTTTGGCAAAGAGAGCTTAAATGCTTCTCCCAGGGCCATGCAGATGTGGACATTGTGGCCAGATGCAAATGCCAGCCTCATTTGTCCCTGACGCCAGTTTGCTGGCCATGGTTCATGCTCTCTGTGCGCTGTGAGGTTCCTCCTGTGAGTCTCTCCTCCTCACTCGGAACACGCATCCCTTCAAGCAGCAGAGCCACACTGGGTGAGGCCGGGGGCTGGGATGGCCGACACAGGGAAGCCGGGTCCTGCCCTCTCCTCCTCCAACTCTCTTCCCAGGACTTGCTCACACGGCTCAGAGCCTCTCTCAGTTCTGAACGTCAGCATTTTTGTTATCACATGTTATCAGCATCAGGTCTCTCTGGGACACAGTGCTTATTGGAATCCTCCAGAAGCCCACTTATCAAGCGTCCCACACCAGAGAGATCCAGGCTCTCCAGAAACAAGCCCTTTTCTGTCAGTCTGAGATGGAATTAACCTCCCAAAGGACCCTGTGCAGCCTTTAAGAACCAATCACAATTGGCTCCACATTGAGTGTCCACAGGCTTTATTTTATTTTTCCTCCAAATCTCGTGGCTGTTGCATTAGGCACCAACTCCACAAGTTGCTTAGAAACTGCTCTGCGTCAGTGGGCTCATCCAGGTCCCCATGTGCAAGCAGAGTGATAAGCGCCACTATTTATTTTTTTAAATACAGACATATAATTAAGGAAACTGTTCTGATGTCTGCAAAGTCCCTCTGGCAATGAGCAGCCAATGAGAAAGGCCTCAAGGCAGAACGGAGCTGGGGATTTCCATGAGAAAATGAATAAACAAGGCCCCCATCCACTCCTCTCTCTGTAAACTTAGGGTCAGCGCCAATTTTAGGCGACTCACTTCTCTTCCCCCCAACTGGGTTCTTCTTGGGCACTGCCCAGTCCTTCAGAGCTAAAGATGTTTGTCAAGGGGGAGACACTTGTAACTTCATGTCTTACTATTCTGAACAAGAGAAAGGAAGAGACAGGGATAGAGACGGTGGGGGCTCTCTGTAGTGTGGGCAGGCCAGCCTGCTCGTCTTCCGCTAACAGCACTTTGATTTTGCGCTGGGGTATCGCCTCTCCCCTCTTCAAGGTCACAGGGTTTGTGGGGATGACTCCACCCAGCTCTAGGGAAGAGACACATGACTCAGGCCCTGCCAGGGGGAACAATTTAGGGCTGAACACATGACCCAGGAGACTCAGTCTTGGGACTTGGTTGGAACTCTGGGAAAGGTGACATTCTTTTTTTCTGCTGGAATTGTAACTCTGGTAGGGCAGATGCCCGGTTCAGCGGGCGGCTGTCTTCGTCACTATGTGGGCAGAAACCTGCTGAGAATGAAGCCAAAATAGAATAAAGTCAAGGGAGGGAGATCAAATTGTCAGAGCTACCAGATCCAGTCTGATTTTCAGTTAAATGCGTCCGTAAGTTCTTTTCTTCTCTGTTTTTGCTTAGGCCAATTGGACTTTGACTTTTTGTAGCCAAAACAGTCCTGGAAAGCGGTGTGCTAATCCCTCACTCCTTTCTTCAAAGCTCTGCTTTCCAACTTCTAGAAGGGCCAGGGCAGAAGGACTTTGCCTTTTGGTGGTCGAGGTGCCTATGGGTGCGGTATTTCTCCACAGGGAGAGTGGCTGAAGGGGAAGTTGGCATGTCCTCCATAACACAGTGAGAGGGACAGAAGTCTGTGACTCTCTGAAGCCGGTAGAAATGAGTATTGCCACACACTGATGTGGTGGCTGAAATGAAACATCGACATGGGGTCTTCACCCCAGGAACTTTGCTTTAGAGAAAGGACAACAGGATGCATGTAGGTGCAAAGCTAAAGGCATGAGTCCAAGGGCAAGGCCTGATGGGACCTGGTCAGTCAGGGGTGTGGGGCCCATGGAGGGCCATGAGGCTGGGAGAGAGGTGGGCTTCTTAATGTGCTGGCTCAGGAGGTTAGAGTGGTCAGTGGGGGAGAAGGCGGAGGACATATCAGCAACTCTGTGACAAAACTGGTCCACATTTTTGAGACGAAAGGCTACTTCAGCCTTTCAAGCCAAGCCTCCACATCTGGGTGAGAGGGTCCTCCTATTGTCTTCCTGTCCTCTTTCCATGTTGCTTCCTCTTTTGCTTCCCTTTCTCTGTCCCCCATACTCTTATGCGGCAGGGACAGTGGCGGGGGGGAGGATGGTTACAGGGAATCACTTCTGTCTTCTCTTCTACCCCCAGGAGGCCAGCTCAGGCTTTGCATGGCACTGGGGCAGAAGTACATTAGACCGAGGGAAGAGCCAAGCAGGACTCCTAGAAGGGTTCCTCAGTTGCTAAGGCAACATGCTGACTCTTTCCCTGGAGGAATTTTAAAATAGGTCATACATTCCTTTTTATGGGAGCTTGGGAGTCCTGCCAGGAATGATGATGGCACCTGCAAAGGACTCAGCATGAGAGGTCAGAATCTGTTAAAGCCCAGATTTCATTTATAGAAATCCATACAAAAGCACAACTCTCTCATCAGCCAGGCTGCTCCCATGTGCCACCTGCTTGCACAGCCCAGGCAGCAGATGTGTGGCTTCTTACTGGCTACCTGTGGGGGAATAAGCCCCTGAGCGTCACCTGCGTGCATCCATCCATCCTTCACAGCAGCTGCAGGTCCCTCTTGGTGGCTTTCCTTCTAGTGGTGAAACAGGGTCTCCCTAAGCATCACTACCATCTGGTACTGGTTTGTTAGGGCTTTGATTCCGGGTCTGACTCTGTGATTTGCCTTTCACTAAACAGAAGGTGCAATCGGTCTACTGAAACTTTTGGAGCCTTGGTTCTTAATCTGTAAAGGTTGAAGAGCAGGTCACCCACCTGCGAAGAGCAGCCCTGGGCAGGGTAGGAGAAGAAACAGTGCGGAGAAATGGCTCAGCCCTGAACGTGGCACAGAGAAGACGTGTAGACAGTATCAGCTTCCTTTTTAAGTTAAGTGTCTTCTCTTTTAGGGGGGATGATGGAATTTTGGGGGGTCACACTCTTGAGAATCTGGTCCCCACTCGGGTGTTCCTTAGGCAGAGATGCCATTTTTGAAGCTCCCCCTTATGCAAATTTCACCTCATGCTCTCGCGTGGCTTCCTTTATTCTCCTTTCTAATTCGTACTTATGTATTTATGATCTTTTGATGATCTGCAGTAAGAACAGGAGGGCAGGGACCTTGTCTGCTGCATTCTCCACCATATCCCCAGTGCTTGGCACATGGTAGAGGTTCAGTAAATGTTTGTTGAATGAACAAATGAATGATCAGAAACCCTGCATGGTCGTGGCACGTGTCTTTGCTTAATAAGACACAGGGGAAATGAAGACCTTGCTATCTAATAAATGCAATTTCTCTAGGAGGAAAAATCTTTGCAAACACAAGCCCATGTGATGTATATAAATAATTAAAACAGGCCCTTGGTGGTAAAAAAGTAATTCCTGGAGTTACAGGGTCTGGATGAATTTTGCTTTTGTATGCTCTAGTTTAATGCAGCAGCCTTCAAACTCTGTGTCTGTGGCTTCTATATCCTGCTATATCCTGTGGACTAGATCACATCTGTGTTGCTTTAGGTCCTTGGCAGAGGTATTTCAGCTCAAAATCTATCCCTAATTGTTGCCCCTTGGATACTTGTTCATGTGTTTCTCTGTTCCTTCCTACAGGGCCGTGGGCAGGTTTGTGCCTTGTACCATTCTGCTTGTGCTTCCTTGGGGCTGCAGCACAGACTCTGTGCATGCACGTGTGCACACACAGGCATGCACCTATGTGCACACAGGTATAAGCACATGTGAAGGCAGGGGGTAGGCAGGTTAGGAAGGTGATCTCCTGGGAATAAATAAAGAAGCCATGCCCATGGATATAAATGCTAGAATTGGAGTCAGGTGGGTCAAGAAGAGAGTACACTATTGGTCTTTGAAAGGTCCTCTTGCCATAGATGATAACTAAACAGAAAAAGCCTGCAAGGGAACAGGGACACATTGATGAGAGAATCAGATGGGAGTATGGGAAAAAGATCGTGATTCTAATTCCTATACTCGGCCATATGGAGGCTCAGGGTAAGTGAGGTCTTCAGCTAGTTCCTGTGGCCCTCTCTTCATCATTCCAACTGGAGATAAACTCTTCATCTCCACAAACCACAAACCACACTCCAGTATCCTTTTTGTCAGCAGGGACTGACACAAGGGTTCCTTGGAAGCATTTATGGATGAACAATGCCTAGTACTCCTTCCAGAATTCCTTCAGTAATGGAGACAGAGATGGTGTCAGAGACGGGTAATTGTCTACTCTCTCCTTCCATGGTAAATGTTGAGGTGGAAAGAGGTTGTCCAGCTAGAGACTGCATTCCTAGCCTTCCTTGTATTTTGTTGTAGTCACGTGAGTGACTAGAATATGAATAGAATAGAATATGACAGGAAGTGATGTGTGTCATTTTGGGCCAAGGCTTTTATTAAAAGGAGCATGGAAGCATGTGTGCCCTTCTGCACCTGTTCCCCTTCTGCCAGCTGGATACATGTGATATTGAGGCCCTAGAGAATGAGAGGGGCGGACACTAGACGGAAGGTTCCTGGTGGAGGGGAGTTGCCTGCAGACTCGAACTCCCTCCCTGGTACATGAGCAAAGAGCAAACTTTTACTATGTCAGACTATTACATGTTTGGATCTATTTATCAGAGCAGCTTGGCCTACACTGAACAATACAGACAGAGTACTCCAAGTTTGAGCCAAGGGAATGGCGGGGTAGAGAAGACATTCCCAAGTCTGTGTATATACATATTCCAAAACACACTTGCTCATGCCCAGACTCAGCAGCCTACTCTCCATAAAGGTGCAAATGATCTTTAGTTGGACTCAAGATGGTCATACCTTTTTTGATTTAAAATTTTTTTTGAAGTTTATTTATTTATTTTGAGAGAGAAAGAGTGTGAGTGGGGGACGGGAGGGAGAGAGAGAATCCCAAGCACTCTCCACACTGTTAGCATGAGCCTTATGCGGGGCTCAATCTCATGAACTGTGAGATCATGACCCTAGTTGAAATCAAGAGCTGGATTCTTAATGGACTGAGCCATCCAGATGTCACTGGTCATCCTTTTTGTATGGTTTAAGAAGCAAATGTTTGGGGTGCCTGGGTGGCTCAGCAGGTTAAGCATCCAATTTCAGCTCAGGTCATGATCTCCCAGCTTGTGGGTTCGAGCCCCACCTTGGGCTCTGTGCTGACAACTCAGAGTCTGGAGCCTGCTTTGGATTCTGTGTCTCCCTCTCTCTCTGCTCCTCCCCCATTCATGCTCTGTCACTCTTTGTATCTCAAAAATAAATAAAAGTTTTAAAAAATCAAGAAAAAGAAGCAAATGCTATAAAAAGATAGAGCTCACTCTCATCTCTGCCCCATCCATACTATTTACTGCACTCCCTTAACATGCAAAGGGATGGCCATCTTTATTAGCTTCTTGTGTATTCTTCTAGAGTTCATGTAAATGTTTATAAACACATACTAAGATGCTTTTCTGCATTTTACATTATTTAATAATAAATCTTAGACATCTTTCTGTGTCAGTACATGGAAAACTTCTTCACTCTTTTTCACAACTATGTAGTATTCCGTTGAAAGGCTTTATCATAATTTATTTAACCAGTTACATCTTGATGGATGTTTGAGTTATTTCCACTCTTGTTACAGATGGTGCAGCAAAGAATAATCTTTTCATGAGTGCAGGAATATCAATAGAACACATTTCTAGAAGTGAGATAATTGAGTCAAAGGGTAAATGTATTTACAACATGCATGGATATTTGTTCCTCTCCTTTGAATCTGGTTTTTGGGAGGGTATAGGGCATATTCAGGTTGGCACTATGCTTTCATCTCTCAAGATTCTATTGTCATCAGTCAAAGAAATTCATCTGAGCTGAGAGGATGTGACCAGACCCATCTTGATGCAGTGTCTTAGAACTTGATGCCAGCGTCGGGGCCACGGTCCTTCCATATTTCTCAAGTCTCAGCCAGCCACAGGGGGTGTGTCTGTGCTCTGTTCTCTTGTAACCAGAGTGTGAGTTTTGAGCTGTCGTCTGCCATCTATCAAATGGAGACTAGAGCCTGCCACAGGTTGGTGGTGACACTCTAGTGATGAATATGACAGAGCTGCTGAACTTGTATGGCTCAGAGCTGGGGCACTGAACTCACTATTTGGGTTGGATTTCTGACTCCATCTTTTCTTAACTTTGTGACCTGGGGCGGGAGTTTAATTCCTCGAGTTTCTTCAGCTCGAAAATCGGAAAGATAGAAACAGAATTGTTGTGAGGATTCTGGAAGATTAGCTAAAACACGAGCACAGCAAATGACAGGCAGTACTGAAAATGTGTTAAATGATCTTGATGAGTCAGCAAGCATGGTTTGCTCTTTCAATTACCTGCTCTTATAATTCTCTTCATGCAAATTGTGGTTAAATGGTGTTTATAGGCCACCAGAAAGTTCCTAGTTCTTATCACATCTACTCTTCTGATCAACTCTTTGATAACAGACTGATCTAGGACAGTATTGGTATATTTCAACTGAAGGCTTTTGGTTTGAGAGTCATCAATTCAAACATAAAATAAACTTTTAATCTGAAAGAATGATAACTTCATAAGCACATATCCCCTTCCTCTTCTAAGCTGCTTTTCAATTTGGCCAAACCAAGTGGCATACATGCTATTAGTGCAGCACAGAAGAAAATTAAAAGCAAAACAGCTTGTCACACGTACGCTGGCTCAGACAGACGGAACCTGTAGATGGGTGTCCGCAGTGGATGATCTGGTACAGTTATGGTTCTGAGGGCCGTGTGGTTTTCACAGAGTAGATATAACCTGAGGTTCTAATTGAAGATCATCTTTTTGTTCTCAGAATTTACCTTTTAAGTGTCCTTGAAGCACAGGAGGTGGTCATGATGAATGAATGAGCCAATGGAGAAAGACTGTTAATAAGAAGTAAAATGAACAAGTAAATCCATACTTCTGGAGAGTATCAGTGTTCATTCTACCGTTGGCCTTACTTCACAGGTTATTACTTACTCTGCCACGAGTTGATTTTATTCAGTAACCAGTATTTATTGTGTGAAGCCCCAGCTCAAGGGGCTGGTGGGCATATGCAGTCACCAACTCTCTGTGTTGCTTATTAGCCTGGTGGGGACTGAGATGCTGTGGCTGTCTGACTCTGTAGCAACTTTGCTCCAGGATCTGTAGTGCCTTTAGAAAACGCAGTGTTGCATACCCCAGATTCTCATTCCTCATGAGGGTTAACTCCGATGTTTGTGTCCTACACTAACTCCTGGAGGTCCCTCCAAACCCAAGCTGTAGCTCTCCCAACAGGAACTTGTTGGATAACAAGTTGGCTGCCTTCCATTCCTTGCCTCATTTCTCCACTCTGCTGGTGTTCCCCAGATCACCTCTGGAGTCAACCATTTGTGTTAGAATCTTTGTGTCAGGGGGCACCTAGGTGGCTCTGGCAGTTAAGTGTTTGACTTCAGCTCAGGCCATGATCTTGCAGTTGGTGCGTTCAAACCCCATGTTGGGTACTCTGTGTCTCCCTCTCTCTGCCCCTTCTCAACTCCCTCTCTCTCTCTCTCTCTTTCTCTCTCTTCCTCCCTCAAAAAATAAATAACAGTTTAAAAATCAGAAAAAATAAAAAAGAATCTTCGTGTCAGGACCTGCTTTAAGGAACTCCAAACTAAGATATATGCCAAAATGATAGAGAGAAAGTCCCAGAAGAAACAGGGTAAGATGACCACCAGAGCTGTGAAAGAGAGACCAGATAAAGTTAAAATGGACAACCACTGAACCTGATGAGTTTTGGACTATTCTAAATCCTTTCTTGTTTTCTCAATCACTCTGTTGAAAATGAGGCCTTCTTTGTTTATTAGATATCAGGAAGGCTGGGGCACCTGGGTGGCTCAGTTGGTTAAATGTCTGATTTCAGCTCAGGTCATGATCTCACAGTTTGTGGGATTGAGCCCTGCATTGAGGTTGGAATTCTCTGTCTCCCTTTCTCTCTGCTGTCCCCCCTCTCGTGCACGTGCACACACCCTCTCTCTCAAAAATAAATAAACATTAAAAAAAAGATATTAGGAAGTCTATATATAAAATGTTTGGTAGTTGATACAGAGCACCTAATAGAGGGCCTGGCACATACGTGCATATAGTAGCTTCAATTTTCATTAGTGTGGACATGTCAGACATGTTTGTCAACAGTCCCCCTCAGTTATTTCATTGTACATTACTGTCTTATCTGTTTTCCATGTCCACCACTCATCCTGGGCTGTCTGGCTGATTTTCTTTTTCAAGTCCAAGTGTGTGTTTTATATTCACCCACATTGACCCTTTTCTTGCTATATTGACCTATGTCTAGTTACTAGGGTCTAGTTGCCTCCTGATTCCTTCTCCTTACTCCTGCTGCTCTGCCCAGCTTCACATCCCCCACATTTTCCCACAGGACCTCATCTCTATCCTCATCCAAGGCACTGGTATAGTTCTTAACTAGGAGTGAAATTAAGAATCAGGGTTGGAAATCGCGTGGCTGGTGCCACTACTTCCCTTTATCTTAGAAGTTGTTGGATAGCAAGGAGAGAAAGTGGCTCAAAGTAGCATAAGAAAAGGAAGGTTTATTTTAAGCACTCAGAAATTTCACGTACTCTCATTTCTTTCTGCCATCTGGATCCTCATGATCTCCTATTTCTGCTACAGTGAATGCTGCATCTGCCAGCCCATGAAGACTTGGAGTTTTGCTCACTCGCTGAGGCTCACAGTGAGCCATCATGACTGCCCTCAAGGAGTTCCCTTAGATCCCAAGACCTCTTGGCTTTCCAGCTCAGCTCCGTATGTTCACACGCCTTTCAGATTGATCCATCCTGGTACAAGTTTCCACGTCTGTTTCAACCATCTGTGGCCAAAGGCAAAGTCAAATGGTATAATGAGCTGCCCCTTGAAGGTTTTGAGTGGGACAATTTCTTTATGTTGAGGTGTGGAAGAGAAGAAAACGATTGCACATACATCTTGAGTTCCCCCAAAGGCTAAAAATGCCTCTAGAGTCAAGAGGGCATTCATGGGGTTGATGCTGGAGACATCAGCATTTCAAGGCCTCACAACCTTCTAGGTAGGCCTGCTATGTGGTTTCCATAGTAGACATCTTAGTCCATACTAATGTCTATTGGGAGTCTACTTTTATTAGGAAGGCATTTATTTATTCATTACTGAGGAAACCCAACAATTTCCTATAGTTCCATTCTTATTTTAATTAGAATATTAATCAGCTATGCTCTGCACAATTTTGGCTAAAAATCCACAGTGCAATATACTAAAATTCCTAGGAACAGAGCCAATTTAATTTGTATTAGATATTTTGCCCCAGGTTAGCATTAGGAACTTATTATTGCATGTCTCATGCAGCTATTATTATTATAAATGTGCATATTGTGCAAATTAAAATCATATTTTATTCAGGGAAAAACCTTTCTGTTTGCTTGAGTCCTAGTCACTGTGTTTCTGTTCCTGAGAGGATTCAATACTGGTGACATCTCTCCTGGTAGATCGAGAAAGGAAATGCCTTTGGGATGTTCAGCCACTTACCATGTCTGGAAGGGCATAGTTACCCACTGCTTCAATGGCCACACTGAGGATACAGAGGACCAGATGATGGCAAGCACTGTGTCTTTGTTCAAGGAGCTTTCAGCACCTACAATAACATACAAAAAATATGATGGGGAAATGCAGGATGCTATGATAATCTTTGTGGGGAGCCTTGGCTTTGTCAATGGAGTCAGGAAAGGCCCTCCTAGGGGCTAGGATGTGTAAGCCAAGATCTGAAAATCAAGTAGAAGTTAAAAAAAGGGAAGAGAGGGCAGGGTATGAGAAGAGTGAACCAAAGTTCAGTATGGCTGCATTACAGAGGGTGTAGTGAGGATTGGCAAGACCAGAACTGGAGAGCTAGAGTGGGGTCATCTAATGGAGAATGTTGAAGCCATGGTGTGGAATTTACCAGAAGGAGCAATGGGAAACCAATGAGGCCTTTAGTAGAGGAGTAATATGAGGAGATTTGCATTTTAGTAGACTCCCTCTAGCTAAGAAGTAGAGCCTGGGTTGGAAGGAAATAACAGTAGAAGCAATGACATTAGTTAGGAAATCATTTCCCTAATGCAGGAAAAAGAAGATCATGGCCTGGTCTATGGGAGCATCTACAGAAGTGGATAAAAGTGGATGGATTATTTGGCAGCTGAAATGTATAGGTGGTGATGATTGATTAGATAAGCAAGTGAGAAGAGTGATGGATCAAGGGAAAATTCCAGGTTTGCTTGAAACATCTTGGTGGATGATGGTGACATTTACTGAGATGAGAAATATGGAAGGAGAAGCACATCTATTTTTTGGTGGGGGGTAGGATGTTGGGCAGAAGAAAGGTGATGAGTTTCAAATTGAACATGTTGAGTTTGGAGGGTTGGAAGACCCAGAGGTGGTGCTGTCTTGGAGGTGGGTGGATATATGGGGATGCTTTTCAGAGAACAAGACCTGGAGGGAGGTCAAGACTGAGAAATCTCAACACAGGAATGGTCTTTGAAGCCATGGATTTTTTTGGAGTATTCCAGGAAAGCATATCCCTTGAGAAGAAAAGAAGATGCAAGACAGAGCCGTGAGCAACAGCCTGAGGGTGGGGGAAAGAAGAGCATGCAGACAAGACTGAGAAGTGTGCTGGAGGGAGACCAGGGAGCACTGGAGCCACCTGTGCTTAGAGAAATGTGTCGTGGAACTGACAGATTCAAATGCTGCTAAGGACTCAAGTAAGATGGCGTCTCGGAGAGCGGAACTCAGTCCCATACGGCTGTAATCCCAGAGTCCAGTAGACAAAGGTCTTAGCCCCCATTCACCACTGCATACTTACTTACATTCAACTTCTTGTTCTTCTCCTTTTTGAGTTTAAATATATTTTCATAATGAAAAGAAACATGTTCAGTATCAATAAATATTCAGCGTAGTGAGTGGGTTTCCACTTGAACACTCTTTGCCATTTTGATTAGAAATCTTCATCTAGAAACATGTAATCATTGTTTTTCTGTACTCACTGTTTTTGCCATCACATAAAGGTCCACATTTATTTGGTAGCTCCGTTAAAGTAGCTGTCCTCAGATGAGGTCCTTGGAACAAAATCAATAACCTCACCTGATGTGTAAGCAGAACTCTAAGATGGTCCCTACATGTCTGACTCCCTGGTGTAAATGCTGTCTACAATTCCCTCCCCTTGAGTGTGAGTGGCGCTTCTAAATATAATGAGATATCCCTTCCATGATGATGTTAATAAGAAAAAGGGATTTTCCAGATATAATTCAGTACCTAATCACTCATCCTTGAGTTGATCAGAAGGGAGATTATTTGGTGGGCCTACATATCAATTAAATCCTTAGAAGCACGTGGGGGGCTCAGTCAGTTATGTGTCTGACTCTTGATTTTGGCTGAGGTCATGATCTCATGGTTCATGGGCTTCAGCTCTGTGCTGATGGTGTGGAGCCTGTTTGGGATTCTGTCTCCCTCTCTCTGCCCACCCTCTCTTTCTCAAAATAAATAAACTTAGAAAAAATTAAGTCCTTAGAATTGAATTCTTCCTCATGAAGGAAACCTTCCCTGACAAAACAAATTTGGAGCACGAAAGAAATTTCTCTTATTGGCCTTGAAATGAAGAGAATTGTGGGAAGGGCCATGGAGAGGCTATGTGGCAAAGCACCTGAAGGTGACCTCCAGTCCCTGGCTAACAGTCAGCAAGCCAAGGGGCTCTTAACTCTACATCCACAAGGGGGTGAATTCTGCTATCACCCACCACATCATCCACCAGCTTGGAAGACGACTCTGAGTTCCAGAATGTCCAACTGACACCTTCATACCATTGTGCCAACACCCAATGCAGTTGTGGGTTGTCCTTGCAGGTCCGGGGCCCACAAGTCATCCTCTAGTGGGCTCTGGATGCAGAGAGACTCCTGCCTTATTCAGCCTGTGTTGTATGCATCTCCTTCTTGTTCTTTCCTTCTACAGCACCTGTCGGGGTCCCTGGTGACTCCCTGTCACTAGCACAGGTGCAGCCAAGGTCCCAGTTTCCATAAAAAATTCTGAAAAAAGAATCAAGTGGCCTCTGGTCATTCAGTCCAGGCATGGGTCTTGAGGAAAATTATCCCCAGCCATGAACAAAACCCACTGGAAGGAGGGAGGGACAGTGTAATTCATTTAACTCCTCCTGGCCTCAGTTCCCCCAGGGAAAAGGAGGGAACAAGAATAGTCCTTGATTCGATGGGGACTCAAACCTGACTGTCCCTCCAGCTGTGGCCCCTTGGGCCAGCCCCTTCCCTGCTCCGAGCCTCACACTTCTCACCAGGTTCTGAGCAGCAAGTAGGGAGATCCGAACAAAAGGGCACATGGAAGCTACAGGCAAAGAGCCTTGTGGAGGCGGGTGGCTATTCTTCCAGAATCTCATTTTATTGGACTCACATTGTTTCTCCAGCCACCATGACATTTTGGCAACACAGCGGTTCAGGAGTGTGGCTCTGGAGCCAGACAGCTGTGTTGAATCCTGGTTGCGCTGACCCCCACCCCCACCCCAGCACGGGGATCTCAGCAAGTGGCCCGTCCTGCCTGCTCCCCACTGTCCTCACCTGTAAATGGGTCAGCAGCGACAGAACCGTCTCAGCGGTCACGGGGAGGAGTCGGTGAATACACATGAAGGCTTCAGACTGCCCCCCAGGAATAATCCCTACCCTCAGAGGACGCTGCAGTGTGACTCCTGTGTGGGGAGCTGCTGGGCACCGTGACCAGCGAGGCATCTAGGGTGCAGAGAATCAGCGGTCCCCTGGTT
>NC_043704.1:151523178-151556736 GCF_006229205.1 Suricata suricatta
GATGTTTAAACAACTGAGCCACCCAGGCGCCCCTGTTTGTTGGTTTTAATTAGTGCTTGGGAATGAGCAAAATTCCTAGGAAAACTCCAGGCTTTCACAGGCTGTGGAACTGATGTGGTACAAGCCAGATCAAAAGGCTTGCAAAGGGCTTCCTAGGTTACAGGAAACTAGACTAGGGTATTGATGTGATGTGAAGACGGGACAAGGCTGGCAAATACGAAGTCCCAGAGAAGTGGAGGAGAGAAATCTAGAAGCTCAGCAGGGCGTGGGACCTCTTAGGCTCTGTGGCAGCAGTGGAGTCCTCTCCTCCACCCTTGGAAACCCTTTGCAACTATTTAGTCATTCCATGATGCAGGCGTGGAACACTCTAGAACAGAGCGCACATCTCAGTGCCCATTGCCTAAGACAGCAGTGCTTCAGATGATGAAAGACTATCTCCTTTTTTTCTGGGCACAGTGAGACATGGGGCTCCAATTCCGTTTTTTATTCTCAGGGTCTGATTGGGTTCCTCTCCCTATTCTTCTTCTTCCTGTAGGGCAGCCGATTACTACCTGTCTTTCAGAATGAAGGAGAGACTGGCAAGGTAAGGGAGGCACGGCTCAGGTCTATTGAGATTGACTTTTGATTTTCCTGTTCCTCCTTCCGACTTCGCAGATAAAGTCTGTTGGCACCAAGGGCCAACTGACATGAGAACACTTAAGAGAGATAACACTCTCACGTGGGAATGGTTTAGAATGGTGACTGATGTTTCCGTCTCACAGACCATCTTTCTTGGTCTGATTGACGGCTCTGGGGTAAAACCCCAAACTTGGTGACCCAGGGACCATGGGTTGGATTAAGGGAGTACAGGACACACGAAGGAGAATAGTGTGCTCTCACATTTGCTCGCCAACTGCCTTCCTATCTTTTGGCATCTCTGGAATAAGTGTTTCCTTTGTATTGGGGACAATCTCAAGGGCAATGTTGAGCTTCTGAAAGCCCCTGTCAGAGCCCCTTCTCCATTAAGGAGCAGGATTCTGATGGAGCATCAAGTAATTGTCGGCCTGAGACTTTGCGCCCCTCTTCATCTAAGGATCACCAACTCAAATATCAATTGAGGATCATGGTCAAGAAACCCCTCTGGGGTAAAACCCCTTTGAGTTTTTCAAAAAGGAAAAATAGGAATCCACTTTAAAGGTGAGCGCCTTGTTCCAGACAACATGATGCATTTCTTTCTCTTTCTACTAAATAAATACGGTTGCAAACTCTAGACGTTGTAAACATATGAAGGCTCAGAGAAGGATGTAGGTCAGCGGGAGACCCCAGGACTCAAGGAACAACGTGGCTCTAAGTTCTCTGGGTTTTCTGTGCCTCATTATTTCCAGGTTGGCTGTAACCCAGTCCACCTGTCCTGAAGCTGACAATTCAGAAATGCCAATGGACACAGACAAAAACAGGCCCATAAAAGCCTTCTGTCTCTAGCCAAAGGACTAAGAGGTATGGTCTGGAAAGATGGAAAATGTTTTGATAATTACTCTGATCTGGTTAAACAAAACACGCCTCTTCCTCATCCCCAGCAACCTCGCTTCTACCCTCATCTCGTGCTCTCTCCACTCTTACTCAACGTGGTGCTCAAGTCCCAGCCAGTGCGTTAGAGCAAGAAAAGGAAATAAAAGGCATAAAGTTTAGAAAAGAATACAACTATTTGCAGATGACATGCTGGCTTATGCAGAAAACCTCTATAAGTCTACATAAAAATTTCTAGAATGAATTCATGAACTAAGTAAGGCTGCAGGTAGATCAACATATAAAAGTAAATTGTATTTATTTTTATTAAAAAATTTTTAATGTTTATTTTTAAGAGAGACAGAACACGGGCAGGGGACAGGCACAGAGGGAGGGAGACACAGAATCTGGACAGACTCCAGGCTCTGAGCTGTCAGCACAGAGCCTGATGGGGGGCTCGAACTCACAAACTGTGAGATCATGACCTGAGCTGAAGTTGGACGCTCAACCAACTGAGCTACCAAGGCGTCCTGTAAAGTAAATTGTATTTCTATATGTTGGCAATGAATGCACAGAAACTGCAATAACATGCCATTTATGATTACTTAAAAAAAGATATATTTAGGTTCCAACAGAACTTGTAAAGGCCTGATGCTGAAAGGTACAAAATGCTAATGAAAGAAATTGAAGATTTAAATAAATGGAGAGAAATTTCATGTTCATGGATTGAATGAGTCAAAATAGAAAAGATGTCACTTCTCCCCATATTAATCTACAGATCAACTCAATTCCTATTAAAATCCCAGCAAGATTTATTTGTAGAAACAGGCAAACTTATTCTAAAATTTATATGGAGGGGCGCCGGGGTGGCTCAGTCGGTTAAGCATCCGACTTTGGCTCAGGTCATGATCTCACAGTCTGTGGGTTCAAACCCCACACCAGGCTCTGTGCTGACAGCTCAAAGCCTAGAGCCTGCTTCAGATTCTGTGTCCCCCTCTCTCTCTGCCTTTTTCCCCTCACTCTCTGTCTCTCTCTCTCTCTCTCTCTCTCTCTCTCAAAATAAAATAAGGACATAAAAAAATTTATATGGAAAGGCAAAGGAACAAGAGTAGCTAAAAGAATTTTTAAAATAAGTGAGAAAAATCAGCCCACCTGATTTTAAAATTTACTATATGGCTATAATAATTAAGGCAAATTATGTAGACATATAGGTCAATAGAACAAAACAGAAAACCCAGAAAAAAACCACACTGATTTTTGATAAAGATGCAAAAGTACTTCAGTGGAGGAAGGACCATCTTTTTATTTATTTATTATTTTATTTTAAAATTTAATTTTTTTAACTTCTATTTAAAAAAAATTTTTTTTAATGTTTTATTTATTTTTGATACTGAGAGAGACAGAGCATGAGAGGGGGAGGGGCAGAGAGAGAAGGAGACACAGAACTGGAAGCAAGCTCCGGGCTCTGAGCTAGCTGTCTGCACAGAGCCTGACGCGGAGCTCGAACCCACAAATGTGAGATCTGACCTGAGCCGAAGCCGGAGGCTTAACCAACTGAGCCACCCAGGAGCCCCTAACATCTATTTTTGAGACACAGAGAGATACAGTGTGCGAGCAGGGTAGGGGCAGAGTGCAAGAGAGACACAGAATCTGAAGCAGCTCCAGAGTGGGGGCTTTCAGTACAGACGTGGGGCTGGAACCCACCAACTGTGAGATCATGGCCTGAGCTGAAGTCCGAAGCTTAACCACCTGAGCCACCCAGGTGCTCCTAGGACCATCTTTTTAAACAAATGGTGTTGGAGCATTTGCATATTCATAGGTCAAAACAAAAACAAAAACAAAAAAATCCTCCAACCAAACCTCAACCTTTTAAACCTCACAACTTATATAAAATTTAACTTAAAACGGGTCATAGATTTAAATGTAAAACATAAAACTATAAAATTTTTAAGGGCACTTAGGTGGCTCAGTCAGTCAGGTGTCCAACTCCTGATTTCAACTCAGGTCGTGACCTTGCAGTTTGTGAGCTTAAGCCCTGTGTCAGGCTCTGTCAGAGTGGAGCCTGCTTGGGATTCTCTCTCTGCTGTTCCCCCGCTCACACTCTCTCTCAGATAAATAAGTGAACATTAAAAAAGTATTGGAATCCATCAAAATTTAAGCTTTTGCTTTGTGGAAGAACTTGTTAAGAAGAAAATACAAGCTACATGGAGAAAATATTTGCAAACCACATATATATCAAAGGACACGTATCTAAATATATAAAGAAATCCCCAAAATTCAACAACTATCCAATCAGAAAATGGGCAAAAGTCATGAAGTCAAAAGTCATGATTTCACTGGGAAGGATATACAGATGATAAATAAACATGCGAAAGCATGTTGCATACCACTGGTCATTAGGAAAACACAAAGAAGGGCCATGATGAGCCATCCCTATGTGACAATTTGAATAGCTGAAATTAAAAAAAAAAATGCTATGCCAAATGCTGGCAAGGATGCAGAGAAACGGTTCTCACAAGTTGCTAGTGGGAACGTAACATGGTACCGCCCCTCTGGAAAAGAGTTTGACAATTTCTTAAAAATGAAACATGAACTTCTGGAATGACTCAGGAATCATACTTCTGGACATTTGCTCCAGAGAAATGAAACTTAGGTCCATACAAAAACCAGAACATGAATGTCCTTAGCAGCTTTATTTGTTTTTTAAATATTTTTAATTTTTAAAAATTTATTCATTTATTTTTTATTTTTTTAATAGTTTATTACCAAGTTGGTTTCCATACAACACCCAGTGCTCTTCCCCACATGGGCCCCTCTCCATGACCATCACCCGCCTTCCCCTTCTCCCCTCTTTCTTCAGCACTCAATTTGTTTTCAGTATTCAAACAGTCCCAAACAGGAAGCAACCAAAATATCTTTCAATGAGTGAAAGGCTCAGCAGGTCCATCCACACCATGGAATGCAATAAAAAGGAATACATTAGTGATACACCCAACTTGGATGGATCTCAAGGGCATTATGCTGAGTGAAAAATGCCAGTCTCAAAGGGTCACATACTCTGTGATTCTGTTTATGTAACATTCTTGAAATGACCAAATTATAGACACTGAAACAGATTAGTGGCTGCCAGGGGTTAGGGATGATGAGTGGGAGGAAGTGGGTTATGAAGGGTTAGCATGAGGGAGCTCTTTGTGGTCAAAGAATAATTCTGTACCTTGATTGTAGCGGTAGGTTCAAAAATTGATACAAGTGGCAGAATGACATAGAACTGGATTCGCACATTGTACCTATGTCAGTTTCCTGATTTTGCTACTGTCATGTTATGTAACAAATAATCACTGGGGGAAACTGGGTGAAGGGCTCACAGTGCCTCTATTTTTGCAACTTTCTGTGAATCTATAATTATTTTAAAAATAAAGAATTAATGGGCGCCTGCATGGCTCAGTTGGTTAAGCATCAGACTCTTGATTTCAGCTCAGGTCATGATCTCACGGTTTGTGAGTTTGAGCCCCATGTTGGGCTCTGTGCAGAGTTTTCTTGGGATTCTCTCTCTCTCATTCTCTGCTCCTCCCTTGCTTGCACTGTTTCTCTCTCAAAAATAAACACACTTAAAAATTTTGTGATTCATTCATCCGTTTAAAAATAGGCATTTGCATATATATGCATATTTTAATATCCACTACTTTTTAGGAGGTATCCAAACATCATGACATTAAAATCTTTACTTAACTATTTATCCTGGCAGCTACTTCCTTATACTATTTGTCTTTTGACAAGGGTGTAACACTCCACTGCGTGGATATATTTTACTCAACCACTTTTCTGTTGATGGACGTTTACATTTTTTCCAATTTTCTGCCAATATGGATAACACAGCAATAAAATACTAGATGCACATATCCTTTCTTATTTTTGCCAGTGTATCTTTTGGATAGATTCCTAGAAATGAGGTTGCTGGATCGAACAATAATTTTTATAGATACACAGGTAGCTTTTGATTTGTTAGAAAACAAAACCAAAATGAAGCAGTCAAGTGGAATGCAGGATGTCCTTGTGGGAGGATGACTGTGAATTTTGACCCTTGTTCTTTCTCACAACGGGACACTCCGTCATAGGGGTGGTCACTGTGGAGACTTGGAAGGCCAGCCTTCTGCTAGTCCCACCCGCCCCTGCGTGGTATTTGGGCAATGAGCTGAATCAGAAGCGCAGGCAAGCACCCGGGGCAGTGCCCAGCAGGGTGCCCAGTGACTCCTGGGACTCATCTGTCTTGGGGAAGCCCTGGCACCACACCTGTGGGAGCACCACCCATCCCCTGAGATCACAGGCATCAGGCTCATTCAGTCCACCGCTCCAGGAAAGCTGGATTATCGGCGAAGTTGAGGAAATGGAGAATCAGAAAAGATAGGTCTCTTTCCCAAAATGAGAATGCTAATAAAGTGATTGGAGCTGGTTTCAAATCTTAGTTGGTAGAAATTCTGGAAGATTCACTAAAGATGTTTCTCCGACCTTTTTCTTTCCCCTAAATTATCCAAAATCAACAAGAAAGAGAAAATGATGAAATATTTGAAGGCCTGAATCACAAAACACTAAGTCAGAGAGAGGAGGAAAGGAAGGTTCACAGCTCAGGTGAGAAGACGCGGCTTAAAACGGGTTGCCAGGTGTGTGTGTGTGTGTGTATGTGTGAGTGTGACTAGGGGTGTGTGCGAGTGTGAGTAGAAGTGTGTGAGTGTAAGTAGGGGTGTGCGCGTGAGTGTGAGTAGGGGGTGTATGAGTGTGAGTAGGGATGTGTATGTGTGAGTGTGAGTAGGGATGTGTGAGTGTGAGTAGGGGTGTGTGTGAGTGTGAGTAGGGGGTGTATGAGTGTGAGTAGGGGGTTGTGGGTGTGAGTGTGTGACTAGGTGTGTGTGTGAGTAGGGGTATGTGTGGGAGTAGGTGTGTGTGTGAGTGTGAGTAGGGGTGTGTGAGAGTGTGAGTACGGGTGTGTGTATGAGTGTGAGTAGGGGTGTATGCATGCGTGTGAGTAGGTGTGTGTGAGTGTGAGTGGGGTATGTGAGTGTGAGTGTGTGAGAGTGTGAGTAGGGGTGAGTGTGAGTGTGTGTGAGTGTGTGTTCACACAGGCTTTGTTTGCTTGCTTTTGCCATGCAGAGCGCAGGGAAGGCTGGGACACTCTCAAATGCACGGGAGATGGTGGAGCGGTTATTTGAAAGCCCAGGTGAGAAGCACTTAGAAGTTAGACGCTCATTCCATTCGTGCAGGAGGCCCGGAATTTAAGCTTTGGAGACACTGAATCAGAGCACAGGATGCTGGGCTGGGGAGGAGAGCTATGTCTTGATTTGCCTTCACAGGAAATCAATAGGTGATACCAAATATTGATAAATCTGGAGGTAACAGCAAATGCACACCACTTGGAGACACGATGGTAAAGCCTGAAACACAGTAATCCGGAGTTAAAGAGGATTGCCGAGAGGAAAGTGAAGACATGGTGCATAGACAAAACAAGGAAGGTCACGCGTTGGTAGTGGCTGGAACTGGGCAGATGACAGGCCCGTGGAGACGCAGCCTACCATTCTCTCTACTTTTGAGTATTTTTGAAAATATTTATAATTAAAAAGTAAAAATCAAGGGCCACTTGCTCTAGTTATGTTGCTACTCTGACTATTAAAACACCATTTGACTTTTGAAGCTGTTTGCCAGGACTTAACCCTGATAGGAAAATACCCCCCAACCCGGTTTGTCCGCGCCCCAGCTCTCCGAACAGTGAAGTTCTAAGCAAGACAGCTTGAGGTCCTGGAGGAGCCCCGGTGTCCGGGCCAGCCTGGGGGCTTTGGGAACGTTGTCCAGCCTCCCTGGGCTTCAGATTCCTAACCTGTACAATGAGGAGTCTCAACCAACTCCCAAGTCTGTAATATTAGGATCTAGCAGCGTTGATCTAGACCTTGGGAACAGAATGGGACAAGGCGGGCAGGAGGAGAGGGTATTAAAAACTCTCTGAGAAAATGAGGGTTAAAAAAAGAAAGCGAAGATTTGCTGCTGTCAAAGAATCTTAAATTAAGGACTGCTTTCACTTGTACTTATTTTCTTCTCCAGTGCTTTGTAATCCTCTTGAGCCAATTTAGGAAATGCCCCTCTATGCTCCGGGAGGATTATATTTCAATAGGAGCAACATTTGATTATATGGAGGAGCTTAGCAGGGACGGGTGAACACCAGCGGTGACAGTGACTAATGAAAGCAGGGCCCACAGTGTGTGGATGGGGACGGAGCTGTGTGGCTGTGCTACCACCCTTAGTTAAATCGAAGGGTCCAATTTGGTCTGCTGAACAAACATTTATGGAGGTTTATTGAACACAAAATTAATTTAGGAGACATTAATCTAAAGAGAACGCGACTGACAGCCACAGTGGCAGTGTTTAATGGAAGACAGGGTAAAAAAATGAGCCCTTCTTTTTGCTCAGAAAATACGAGTGTCCCCAGGGCTTTCACAGACTCAAATCTCTTCTTTTGAACAAGACAGCCTCCAAATAGACCAAGCGAGCAGAGCAGAATCCCCAGGAACCCATAATCTAAGAGAGAAACATCCTGAAGTCGTGTCGGCTTCAGGATGAGGTGCGTATCCATTGGCACACCTCCTCCTGCTTTTGTGTTCTTTGTACGCATACTTGGGCTGGGTTTATGTTACCTCAAACTGTAGCCTGGCTTCTTAGTGTGGAACCCAGACCGGCTGTCTGCATTGCCGAGGGGCTTACTGGAAAGCCAGACGCTCAGGTGCTGCCCCAGACCGGCTGAATTTGCATCTGCGTCCTAACCAGTTCCCAGGTAATTTGTAAGTGCATTAGGATTCAGAAGCTCCGTTTCATAAAATTCCTTCCTTTATGAGAAAAACATGAGAACTGACTAAACTTAATCATCCAGACTTTTCCCCCTCTAAAGAATAAAACTAAAGACCAGTGCAGAAAATCTGAAAACAAAACAACCCCCGCCCAAGCCCCACAGAGATGTGCAAAGGCAAAAAGTCATCTACTATCTTGTGAGCCCAATATGACCACAATGAACATTTTGGAATGTGTTCTGTGGATATGGTGTATGTTTTGAAATACAAAAGGCAGTCCCTCATTCATTCATTTAGTCGTTCAACAAACACGATGGCGTACCCAAGAGGCAATGGGTGCTGGGGATACAGTGATGAATGAGACTGATAAAGTTTGTGGGGAAATTAACATGTAACCATATGAGCCTTAACTAATACCGTACCAGGGATGGCAGCCTCCTGTCTCCACTTACCCAATCTCTGCCTTCTTGTCTCCTATGTCTGTGTGTCTGGCCCTCAGCTCCAGAGAGGCAGGCTTCCCCTGCTCTTCCCTCATTGGCCTTCATCTGGACATTTCCTCTCTAATCTCCCTTTTCTTAGGTCTTGTTAATTATAAGATTACTGACATTTACTAAGTGCTTACAAAGTACTAGGCACAGTACTAAGTATTTTGCATGTATTATCTTTTATCCTGGCAGCAATCCTATCAGGGAGATACTACTATTAGCATCTCCATTGTATGGCTCAGGAAATTGCCCAGGGTCACCCAGATAGTAACTGCTGGTCAAACTCCAGGGCTATCATTGAGTGGACACATGGATTCATGCTAGAGTGTTAATGGGTAGTAACTAGCACGTGTCTCATCTGGGCATTTAATAGCGAACTGCCAGAGAGCAGACAAGATACCTGACCCAAAAGAATGAATCTCTACTTGTAACATTTTAGAAAGAGGGGGAGATCAAGTGGGGGTGGACAGATGTTAGGAGAGGGTCTTCCATGTATACCTTATTTCAGATCACTTAGGTTTTTAGTGATCTCATGGCTTTGTTAGACCTAATGGGAAAACACCAAAAGGAAGTTCCAGTAATCGATTCTAAAAGCCCTTTTAGAAATTGGACCTATAATCTTGTCTGTTTTAAGTTCCCAGCAAGGCAAATGTTCTTGACTCGAAGTCTCCTCCTCAATCTTCAGGGCTCAACCAAAACTTTCTGCTCTTTGAAGTCTTTCTCCATTACCCAGGCTGAGCCTGCCCTTCCCTCCTTACTGTCACATGGTCTTTCAACCACCTAGTTGTAGGACCTGGTCTCTCCAGGCCTGGGCCTCCTCATCTATGGGATGGGAGTTCTCACAGGGTCTGTAGCACAGGACTGTGGCAAAGGACTGCAGGAGGTCTGTTTGCAGCTCCGTGCCCAGCCTTCATGTGGCAAATGCTTCATCATGGTGTTTATTGTTCTTTTCATAGTGCAGCTTTTTATTTGCACGTCTCTATCTCCTTTTTGACTTTCAAAGAGCAAGCACTAAATCTTACTCATTTTTTTTATACCTCAAAGAGCAAAGACAGACCCGGAATTGGTGTGCAGTGAATAGAAATACTAGCAGAAAAGAAAAAGAATATTATATTAGGTAAAAAAATGAAGAGCAGGATTTCATATATTGCGATGCCTCATGCTCTGGAGCATAGACATGGAAGAGGACAGTTGACATTTATGGACAGTTGAATGAATGTTTTGCATGTTTCCAAAGCATTGAAGAGAAATCCTGAAGAAATATCTGGTGACCTTGCCTCTCCCTTTATATTTGTGGCTATAGTGAATGGTTGGAAATATTCTTCAGTGTCAGGTTTTGAAGTTACAGATTTAAAGAGAACTCGTCATTGGTTTAGGGGAAATGCAAACTGATCAGCGAGTTGAAAAAATGCCTAGAAGAAAAGGTTAAAGGACCCAGTATTAGTTGATATTAGAAGAGGAAACCTTTTCAGTAATTCCACTACTGGCCATGTACCCAAAGAAAAGAGATACAAATTTGAGAAGATACATGCACCCCAATGTTTATTGCGGCTTTATTTACAATAGTCAAGATATGAAAGCTACACAAATGTCCACCGATAGATTAATGAGTAAAGAAAAAGTGGAACGAGATCTTGACATTTGTGACAACATGGGCAGATCTAGAGGGTATTGGGCTAAGCGAAATAAGTCCAGCAGAGAAAGACAAATACCACATCATCCTACATGTATTTAAAATATAGAAAACAAAACAAACAAAAACCAGACCCTTAAGGACAGAGAACAAACTGGTGGTGGCCAGAGATGAGATGGATGGGGGGGGGGGGATGTGAGAAATTAGATGAAGAGGAGTAAGAGGTGCAAGCTTCCAGTTATAAAATAAATAAATCATGGGGATGAAAAGTGCAGTATAGAGAACATAGTCAATAATATTACAATAGCTCTGGGTGGTGATAGATGGTGACTACACTTATCATGGTGAGTACTGAGTAAGGTACAGAATCGTCAAATCAGTATGTCGTATATGCGAAACTAATGTAATACTGCATGTCAGTTATGCATGTCTATTTAAAAAATAGACAAAAAGGAAAGTAAAAGAAAGAGGAACAAACCCCCCCCTCCAGAAGACATAGAAAACAAATAGGTGGCGGTTGTAAATCCAACTATTTCAGTAATAATATTAAATGTATATGGATTAAAAATCCAATCAAAAGCCAGAGATTTCCAGATTGGAAAAAGAAACAAAGTCCAACTCTATTCCATCTATAAGAGACACATTTTGGATTCAAGCATAGAAACAGATTGAAAATGAAGGATGGGAAAAGGGAGAGCATGCAAACAAACCACGAAGAAGCTAGAATTTTAGCTAAATTAATATTAGATGGATAGACTTTTACAAGTGTTACTAGAGATAAAGAAAAAAACTCTTTAGAATAAACTGATAATATTACTAACATGATAGGAAAATTGTGGGTGTGTGTGTGTGAGCATGTGTGTGTGTGTGTTGTGCCATGTGTCTATATTCACAAAGAATAGGGTTGTATGTCTCAAATCATGTTTATATTGATTTGGGCATAGACTGCCGTCACTTCCAGTACTAGTAGTGACAAAGTGAGGGGACACTGGTAGTTGGGGGCTTTAGACCTGCTCTAAGGGTTTTATATTTGATATAAGGGAATTTATAAGCAGGGGTCTTTTGAGACAGTCCTTAGCCGTTACCCGCTTCCTAGGTTATAGAGAAAGGTGTAGGGAGTAGTTTTTATCTGACTATTTTTTTTTAAATATGAGTTTTAGTACTATAACAGAAAACCCTGGTTAATGAATTTCTTGGGGAATTTTATGCAGATAAAATATGAACAGAACACAACTACAAATTAACTCCACAGATGTCTTAGGTTATTATTATCAGAGGAAGGTCTGTATTTCTCAAAGGACTAATGATGGCCTAGGACAATTTTAAACCTCAAGATTAAATATTAGTAGCACTATAATTATAGTGTTAAATTTCTCTGTGAGGCTCAGGAACAATTCTCTCCCGTCTTCTGGTTGCACTCTCTGGCCTCCTCTGACTGACAGCAGAGCCTGGAATGGGGAACTCTGTAGATGGACACTCTTATGCCGCATCTGCAGCCTCGGAAGGCCGGGGTCATGCCCATTGTTCCAGCTTCCTGTTCAAGGAGAAAGTATTCTTGGCTTTCAGCTAAGCCACAAGCTTAAGATTTGTTTCTCTTCAATTTTTTTTTGCTCTCAGCACTACATTATGTCCTTTGTTGGCTGCAACCGTGAATGGCCAATGGGACATGAAGTACATTCAGAGTGTGCTACCTGGGCCGGGCCCACCATGGCTGCCGCACTTGTCAGTCTAACCAAGATTCTCACTCAATGCTCAGAAGCCACTGTCTAGTGGCCCTAGACCTCCCAAAGGGGAGACGGGAGGGAACCTCAGGCCAGGTCAACTGCGGAAAATGCATGGGGAACATGCATGGGGAAAATGCATCATTGCTCTTGCAGAAGACCGTCAGCTTGGCTTTTGTGTTTGGATTTCTGATACAATAGGAGAACAAAAGTCAACCAATCATTGATTCATGCATGGAGCAGCAAGTGGGGAGCCCCTACTTTGCTCTAGACTTTGGTCTAGTTGTCAGAGATACACATGTGCACAAGGCCTTTTAGTCCCTTCTGAGAAGGAGCCAAAGGTTCATGTGTGAAAACCAGACATGTAAAAACATGTCTGGAACAGTGTTAACAGTAATAGATGTATGTAACAGGGAAGCTCCCCCGTCTTCTCTATGAATGGGAGGGCGCTTTAGGCAAGTGGCCCACAAGTGTGTTCTCTGGGCTTTGGTTCCTGTTTTGGTCTAGTCTGAAAAGCAATGCCTTACTCATTTGTCTATTATCATTCATTCATCACCCATTCACTGATTTACTTAACAAACATGAAATACCTTCCAAGGGCCACACACCTGAGTTTCTGTTTTCAGAGAGCCAATTAGCAAACAATGCGAAAGACTCTTAGTCCATAGTATGACAAGTGCACTGTCAGCCGTGAGGTACATAGTAAGGCCAAGTGGTGTAATCTTTAAAGATGTCCTGGGAGGTGACTAATTTACTGGGGCTTTTGGGTCGAGTCCAGAACTCTGGACCTGCCCGTTTGTTTGCATGGGAGTGGGTGGGCAGCAAGGGCTGTTTGAATGACTTTCGGTTGAATAACATACCTAATAGTCTCTGGTACAGAATTTATGGTCAGAAAAATTTAAAACTGGTGCTTTTAAGAAACTGTATGATATCATGGGAATTTTTTTAATTGGTGATAGGGTTTTAAAAAATTTTTTAATTTAAGTTCTAGCTAGTTAACACACAGGGTTATTTTGGTTTCAAGTGTACATTAGAGCGATTCAACGCTTCCACACGATATCCGGTGCTCATCACAAGTGCACTCCTTGATCCCCATCTCCTGTTTCACCCATCCCCCCAGGCCCTCCTCTTTGGTGACCGTCAGTTTGTCCTCTATAGGTATAGTCTGTTTCTTGGTTTGTTTCTTGCTCTCACTTTTTTCTCCCTTTGCTTCTTTGTTTTGTTTCTTAAATGCCTCGTATGAGTGAAATTCTATGGTCTTTACCTTTCTCTGACTGACTTATTTTCTTTAGCATAATACTCTCTAGTTCCATCCATGTTGTTGCAAGTGGTGAGACTTCATTCCTTTTTATAGGCAAGTAATATTCCCTTGTATATATCACATCTTTCTTTAAAAAATTTTTTTTAATGTTTTTATTTTTGAGAGACAGAGACAGAGCACAAGCATGGGAGGGGCAGAGAGAGAGGGAGATACAGAATCCGAAGCAGGCTCCAGGCTCGGAGCTGTCAGCACAGAGCCCGATGCAGGGCTCTTTCTGTGTTCATCAACTGATGGGCTGCTTCTGTAATTTGGCTCTTGAGGATAATGCTACTATTAAAGAGTGGGGTACACGTATCCCTTTGAATTAGTATTTTTGCATTCTTTGGGTAAATACCTACTAGTGTGATTTCTGAATTGTATAGTAGTTCTATTTTTAACTTTTGGAAGAACTTCCATATTGTTTTCCAGAGTTGCTGCACCAGTTTGCATTCCCACCAACAGTGCACAAAGGTTCCTCTTTCTCCACCTCTTTGCTAACACCTTGTGTCTTATGTTCTTGATTTTAGCCATTCTGAGAGGTGTGAGGTGATACCTTATTGTAGTTTGGATTTGCATTTCTCTGATGAAGTGATGTTGAGCATTTTTTCATGTGTCTGTTCTTTGGAAGAAGGTCTATTCATGTCTTCTGTCCATTTTTAAATTGGGCGAGTTGTTTTTCTGGGTGTTAGGTTGTACAAATTATTTACACATTTTGAGTATTAACCCTTTATCAGCTATGTCACTTGCAAATATCCTCTCCCATTCTGTAGGTTGCCTTTTAGTTTTGTCGATTATTTCCTTCACTGTGCAGAAACTTTTTTTTGTTGTTGTTGTATTCCCAATAGTTAATTTTTGCTTTTATTTCCCTTGCCTCAGAATACATATCTATAAAGGAGTCAACGGAGTTGCACTTGGAGTTTTCTTCTAAGAGTTTTATGGTTTCAGGTCTCACATTAGGTCTTTAATCCATTTTGAATTTATTTTTGTGTATGTTGTAAGAAAGTGATCAAATTTCATTCTTTTGCATGTTGCTGTCCAGTTTTCTCAATACCATTTGTTGAAGAGACAGTTTTTTCCAATTGGATATTCTTTCCTGTTCTGTTGATGATTAATTGACCATCAAATTGTGGGTTCATTTCTTGACTCTGCATTCTGTTTGATTGATCTATGTGTCTGTTTTTGTGCCAGTACCATACTGCTTTGATTACTATAGCTTTGTTATATAACTTGGAGTTTGGAAATGTGATGCCTCC
The DNA here is from genome assembly GCF_006229205.1 of Suricata suricatta. Lineage (NCBI taxonomy): Eukaryota > Metazoa > Chordata > Mammalia > Carnivora > Herpestidae > Suricata > Suricata suricatta. The sequence continues at coordinate 151,537,883 of NC_043704.1, forward strand.
AGGTTTGTTTTTCTTTAAGATTGCTTTGCCTATCTGTGGCCTTTTGTGGTTCCATACAGATTTTAGGAGTTTGTTCTAGCTCTGTGAAAAATGTTGGTATTTTGCTAGGGATTGCATTAAATGTATAGATTGCTTTGGGTAGTATTGACATTTTAACAATATTTGTCCTTCCAATCCATGATTGATGGAATGTATTTCCATTTATTTGTGTCATCTTAAATTTCTTTCTTTAGTGTTTTATAGATTTCAGAGTACAGGACTTTCATCCCTTTGTTGGGTTTATTCCTGCTATCTCATTGTTTTTGGTGCAATTGTAAATGAGATTTCTTCCTTAATTTCTCTCCCTGTTGCTTCATTATTGGTGTATAGGAATGAAATAATTTCTGTGCATTGATTTTGTATTCTAGGACTCTATTTAATTCATTGATCGGTTCTAGCAGGTTTTTGGATTTTCCATATGTAGTATCACTTCATCCATAAATAGTGAAAATTTTATTTCTTCCTTCCCATTTTGGATGCCTTTTGTTTTGTTGTTGTTTTTTTGATGCTGTGGGTAGGACTTCCAGTGCTATGTTAAATAGCAATGGTGAGAATGGTCATGTTGTCTTGTTCCTGTGATGGAAAAACTCCGTTTTCCCCATTTAGGATATTAGCTGTGGGTTTTTCACGTTTGTTACAAGAAGTATTTTTGCCTTTGTTACCTTGAGGTATGTTCTCTCTAAACCTACTTTGAGGGTTTTTATCATGAATGGATATATATTTTGTCAAATGCTTTTTCTGCATCTGTTGAAATGATCATATGGCTCTTATCCTTTCTTTTATTATTGTGATATGTCACATTGATGGATTTGTGAATATTGAAACACACTTGCAACCCAGGAATAAATTCCATTTGATCATGCGGAATGATTATTTTAATGTGTTGTTGGATTCAGTTTGCTAGTATTTTGTTGAGGATTTTCATATCAGAGATATTGGCTTATGGTTTTCTTTTTAAGTGGTGTCTTTATCCGCTTTTTGTATCAGGGTAATACTGGTCTCATTGAATGGATTTGGAAGTTTTTTTCCTTTTTTATTTATATTTATTTATTTTATTAAAAATTTTTTTACATTTATTTATTATTATTGAGAGACAGAGACAGCACGAACAGGACAGGGACAGAGAGAGAAGGAGATACAAAACCCGAAGCAAGCTCCAGGACCTGAGCAAGCTCTCAGCACAGAACCTGATGGGGGCCCAAACCCGCAAACCAGGAGATCATGGCCTGAGCCAAAGTTGCTCGCTCAACTGACTGAGCCACCCAGGAGCCCCTATTTATTTATTTTTTAAAATGTTTATTTAATTTTGAGAGAGAGACAGAGTGCAAGTGGGGGAGGGCAGAGAGAGAGCGAGACACAGAGTCTCAAGCAGGCTCCAGGCTCTGAGCTGTCAGCATGGAACCCAACACGGGGCTTGAGCTCACGAAACTGTGAGATCATGACCTAGTCAAAGTCAGATGCTCAATTGACTGAGCCATCCAGGCACTCTGTTTTTTGGAAATAATTTTTTTTTTGAGAAAAAATAGGTATTAACTCTTCTTTAAATGTTTGTAGAATTCCCCTGTGAAGCCATCTGATCCCAGACTTTTCTTGGGAGTTTTTGATAACTGATTCATTGTTTTTTCTGGTTATTGGTCTGTTTAAGTTTTTTTTATTCCTTCCTGTTTCAGTTTTGGCAATTAAATGTTTCTAGCAATTTATCCATTTCTTCCAGGTTGTCCAATTTGTTGGCATATGGTTTTTCATAATATTCTCTTATCATTGTATATCTGTGTGGTTGGTTATTATTTCTCCTCTCTCCTTTGTGATTTTATTTGTTAGCCCTTTCTCTCTCTCCCTTTGATAAGTCTGTTTAGAACTTTATCAATTATCTTTTCTTTCTTAGAAGTTTATCAATTTTATTATTTTTTTCAAAGAACCAGCTCCTGGTTTCATCAGTCTGTTCTATTGGATTTTTTTGTTTGTTTGTTTTTGTTTTTGTTATTTTAGTTTCTGTACCATTTATTTCTGCTCTAAATCTTTATTATTTCCTTCCTTCTGCTGGCTTGGGCTATTTTTGCTTTTCTTTTTCTAACTCTTAGGTGTAAGATTAGGTTGTTTATTTGAGATTTTTCTTGCTTCTTGAGGTAGATCTGTATTACTCTATACTTTCCTCTCAGGACTGCTATTGCTACATCAAAAAGGACTACTGTTTTCATTTGTTTCCATGTATTTTTAAAATTTCTTCTTGGATTTCCTGGTTGACCCATTCATTGTTTAGTGGCATATTATTTAACCTCCATGTATTTTTGGTCTTTCTAAATTTTTTCTTGTGATTCACTTCTAGTTTTATAGCGTCATAGTCAGAAAAGGTGCAGGTATGACTTCAGTCCTCCTGTATTTGTTGAGGCCTGTTTTGTGACCTAAAATGTGACATATGCTGGAGAATATTCCATGTGCACTTGAAAAGAATGTATATTCTGCTGTTTCAGGATGGGTTGTTCTGAATTTATCTGTTAAGTCTATCTGGTCCAGTGTGTCATTCAAAGCCGCTGTCTCCTTGTTGATTTTCTGTTTAGATCATTTGTCTATTGATGTATGTGGAGGGTTGTAGGGTTTTTATAGGTAACAGAACCTATATATTTTTGGATATTTTTATCTGCAGTTATCTTGTGAGCCCTGCAGCACTGGTTAAACAAAAATCTGCCTTTGTCCATGACATTCCAGGATTACAGATGGGATTCACTGGAATGAATCTTCAGAAAGGGTGCACTTGGCTTCCACCTTGAGTCCAGTGAGAGACCAGGAAAGGACTGATCCTCTAAAGGGGCTAAGGGAATGAGCTCCGGAGCCTCTCTGACCTGGTTTTTATTCTCATATCTACTCCTTAAACTTGGGCATAATTCTCAACATTTTCTTTATTTGTAAAACAGAATAACATCTACCTCATAGGTTTGTATTTGAGAATTAAATAAAGCAATGCAGATTACATTGGGTTCTAACCAGTGCAGACTCTGCATTGAGGCTTTTTCTGCAAGTGATTCAATGGGAAAGCAGACTTAAGGAAAATATTTGTTTTTATGTAAGAAAGGCAGTTCATGCATTTATTTTCTTCATTGATTTGAAATTCCATCCTTAACATATGACCCTCTATATTGTTCCATTGGTCAGGATATTCATTTTTCAGTGTTTAAATAACTACAGATGTGCTATAGATTTATAGCACCTTTAATAGGATAACAAGAAATTCCCCTTAATATTCTTCTATTTTTGAATATTTTGACTATTCTTTACATTTCAAACTTGAAAATTTATCTAGAAATTTTGATTGACAGTGGCTTAATTTATAGATTTAGTGAGAAGTGACTTCTTTAAAAAAAATTTTTTTTAACATTTATTTATTTTTGAGAGACAGAGAGAGACAGATCATGAGCAAGGGAGGGGCAGAAGGAGGAAGAGAGAGAGAATCCCAAGCAGGCTCCATGCTGTCAACACTGAGCCTGATGCAGGACTCAAATTCACGAACTGCGAGATCATGACCTGAGCTGAAATCAAGAATCAGATGCTTAGCTGACTAAGCCACCTATGTGGAGTGATTTTTAAAACAATTATCATGGACAAGATCTGCTATCGGCTCTGTGTCAATGTCTTTAAAAGAATGGAGATATTTGCCTTCTTTTCTTATTCTCTGATATGTCCTAAAAATCATGTGGGTTTTGGTTTTGAAACAGCTCATCCCTGAAACAATTTAAAACTGGCACTCTCTGATAAGTAGTTTCTTTCTGTTTCCTTAATTTTGATTTGGGGTGATAGGAGAAGATGAATGACTGTCAGCTTCCCTTATCAAATAGAATTGTCAGTGATCACTGCAGCCATTAACTGAACTTGGAATTGGGTTTTCTCAGGAACGATTTCCTTTTTTTATGAGAGCACCCTTGGGGTGTCTGTGGGCCTGTGAGCTGCCTCCTGGGGCTTGGGGCATGGAACTGAGTGGACTGACTTCAGGGCTTGTCACTTCCCCCCTATGACAAGACTTCATTGAGAAGAGAAAGCAAAGTGGGAAGGAGGGCTGGGTTCTTAAGTCCTGTCCCTATTTTGCCCTTCCTGGCCTCTTCCCCCTCCCCACTGGGAATTCTGTAGTTGGGTAGGTCAAATATATATTAGCCCAGATGCCTTCCAATGCCTCTGAAATATCTCCTAATGAAAATCTCACAGGCCCAACCTCACCTGTCTCCTTGTCCTCCCGATGTCCTATCCTGCTGCCCTTTCTCTACAGTGCCTGGCACTTCAACACAACTTCCCAAGTTAAGAGTTTGACTTTTGTCTGTGATTATTCCTTCATGCTTACCCATCCCACTTGCCTTGTTCACAAGATCTCTCTAATCCGTCTTTCTTTCTCATTTTTTTTTTTTTTACTCATAGTTGTTGCCTCACCTCCTGTCCTTAAATCTGGGCTTCATTATCAACGTGAGCCTTCTCATGGGCCTCTGACTCTAGACTTGCCCCTGGTATAATTCTACTTCCTCACATCTCCTTCTACACTTCTACCAGAATCACCTTTTAAGAATGATTTTGGGGGCGCCTGGGTGGCTCAGTTGGTTGAGCGTCCAGCTTCGGCTCAGGTCACGATCTCATGGCTGGTGGGTTTGAGCCCCGCGTCGGGCTCTGTGCTGACAGCTAGTTCAGAGCCTGGAGCCTGCTTCGGATTCTGTGTCTCCCTCTCTCTCTGACCCTCCCCTGCTCATGGTGTCTCTCTCTGTCTCTCAAAAATAAATAAAAAATGTAAAAAAAAATTTTTAAATGATTTTGATTTTTAGCAGAGTACTATGCATAAAGATGTGGAACACAAGTTTACAGTCACTGGTCTGCATTTTTTAACCAAAAAAAAAGCTTCAAAAATTAATTTTGGGGGGATACCCTAGCACCAAAGCTCACTTTGGTAGCAAAACCTGACCTAAACTTAAAATCCTTTTGCAAAAAGATTATCTTTTAAAGATAAAATATTTGAATTCTAAAATACAGCTGTCTTTAAGGATTCAAGGTGATTGATAGTTTGGGGGCTTAGAATTCCAAGTTGAGAATAATTATTCGTTAGATGCTTGAAGGCATAGACCATAGACCGATGGTGTCTACAAGATTTCAACGTGGCCTTTGTATTGTACCTATTTATATTCTCTCTGGAAGCTTTGGAGTCTTTGTTTTACTCTTGAGGCTCTGAAATTTTACAGATACACCTTTACAGAGTCTTTTTCTCTGGTTATTCCAGGTCCTGGGTAGTCCTTTCACTTTTTGGTGGCATATTTTTCAATTTTGAAAATTTCCTTATTTCATTGAAAAATTTTTTCCTGTTTCCTGTGTTCTCTTTCTGTAACTTCTATCATTCAGATGTTGGACATCCTGGTATGTATTGTTCTCTGATTTTCTTTTCTCTTCCATTTTTCATCTGTTTCTGTCTCCTACCTTCAGAGAGATTTTTTCCTCTGCTTTACAAAAATTGGTTGAAATGTGTGTCACCTCAAATAACTTTGAGTAGCTTTCAAGAAGTCCAAGCTTCTTGGGGTCACAGGGTGGCTCAGTTGATTGAGTATCCAACTCTTGATTTTGGCTCAGGTCATGATCTCAGGGTCTTGGGATGGAGTGCTATGTTGGGCTCTGCTGAGCGTAGAACCTGCTGGAGATTTTCTCTCCTCTCCTTCCCTTTGCCCCTCTCCCCTGCTTACACTCTCCTTCTAAAAAAAAAAGTCCAAGCTTCCTTAATGACCAAAGCTTGCTTGTATGCACCTCTTTCCTTGTAGTTTGCACCCTTCATTTGGTTTTCTATGATCTTCTTTGAATGTCTCTCTTCCTGTGCTTATCACATTGTATTGTTGATTCTACTCAGTTGTCTCTTTGCTTTTTTTTTTTTTTTAGTAAGCTTCCTGCAGATTGGGTTTGGCTTCTGTGTGACTCTTCATCTCCAGTGTAGGACCTGATACATTGTAAGAGTTTAATCATGTGTGTTGAATAAATGGAAACAAAGCTATTATTCCCTCTTCATTTAGGCTGCTCACCACAATGGTGGGTCTTGAGATGAAGATTGGTGTCTAGGTGGTTTGCTAAGGAACTGCTTCCAGTAGAATTTACTAAGGGAATTTACTAATGGGAAAGATGCATGGGGAAGGGAGAGAAGGCAGCCAAGGATGTACTTTTAGGCAGAGTCAGAAACCTAAGGCCTCTAGGGAAAATCTGGAGTATAAATTATCTGAATTTGTCTATGCTTGAGGCAAGTGAGTTGGGTTTCATAACCCATCATTGTCAGTTGCTGGCTCTAGGGCAGGGCAATCAACCACTCTAGTTGGTCCAGGACTATCTGGGTTTTAGCAGTAAAAGTCTCATGTTCCAGAACCCCTCCATCTTGGGCAAACCAGGACACCTGGCAACAGGAACTTCCAGATCTCTATGCTTTGGGACAAAGTGGCTCCAGTAGGTGGAGAGAAGTCTTTGGAGAAGAAACAGTTGCATCCGTTAGGTATGGTGGGTGGAATATGACCCCCAAAGATATCCACATCCTAATCCCCAGAATCTGTGAATACTTCATCTTAGATGACAAAAGGGACTTCGCAGATGTGATTAAAGTAAGGATCTTGAGATGGAGAAATTATCCTGTATGGTCCTGGGGTCCCAATGTCATCACAAGGATTCTTATTACTGAAAGAGGGAGGCGGAAGAGTCAGAGATGTGATGGCAGATGCAGAGCTCAGAATGATGCCATTGCTGGCTTTACACATGGAGGGGCCATGAGCCAAAGAATGCAGGAAGCCTCTAGAAACCAGAAAAGGCAAGAAATGGATTCTCCTCTAGAGTCTCTGGAAGAAATAGAGCCCTGCAACACCTTGATTTTAGCCCTGTGAGACCTATTTTGGACTTCTGACTTCAGAACTGTTAAGGAGATAAATATATACTGTTTTAAACCACCACTTTTGTGGGAATTTGTTGCAAAACTTGTTGCAAATTTGTGGCAAATGAATTCAAAGGCAAAAGTGCAATGAAGCTGGGGGAGGGGAACATAGGAATGGTAAAAAAACACCTGCAGGGGATCCTGGGGATGCCCCAACAGTTTCTGCTCTGTCCAAAGCAGAAAACTAAATTAAATCGCTAAAATTTTAGGTCAGTGGTAACAACTTAGTTGAGTGGTCATCAGATTAGGGAGATGGGGCATAGTGATCAAGCCATAGGATCTGGAGTTGCAAACCTGTTGGTTAAGTCCCGGCTTTGTGGCATGTTACACAAGCCTTTTGGATCCTTTAGTGCCTCATCTGTAAAGGGGAGGGCCCAAGAGTTATTCGAGGATTGGACAAATATGTATGTAAAACCCCTGACACACAGTAAAATATTGATGCAGATATGGTTGGCAGCCCCTCTCTCTCTTCAACTGCAACATTCCAAAGACAGCAAAGGTGAGAATCAAGCTTGGTGAATATGAGGTGTTAAAATCACTTCCCTTGCACAGAGGGTACAGTACGCAGGGGCTGGTGTTTATAATCTTGTAACATGTACATATGGGACTTCACTTGTCAACACGGTGGGAGTTACAGAATACGGAGTCCAAGAGCAGAGCATATGTTCCAGTATTTAAAATTACTTAGAAGAGGGTTATTGAATATTGTATGGTGGGCTCCTCTGTACGTCTATGTTTTAGCCCTTTTTAAATCTATGGTTTATCTAAGGGATGGCTTTCACCTTCACTGGAATTTGCACTCCTCCTGAGATCTTTGTTTCGCTCAGCAAAGTCACCCATTATGGTTGTGCCTGTCTCTTTTCCCAAGGTTATCTAGGGGGTGTTTTCCAAGCCTTTTGATATGCTAAGCAGCCATAACTGGGGAGAGTTTAATAAACAGCCATTAAGCTGCTATTAGAAGTGTCAGGACTGGTAGAACTAGTAATTCTGTAATAATTAGTGAAGTTTAACGGGAACTATGCAGCCACTTGGTGTTTCAGATAGCTTCATCTGGATCTAGAAATGGGCCCTACAGACTCTTTTTCCTATCTGGGTAAGCAATTACCTGGGGCCTTCTATTCATCTCTGTTAGGAAATTGCAGCTAAAAATTATATCAGCTCTGGGTGCCTGGGCTCAGTCAGTTAAGTGTCCAGCTTCGGCTCAGGTCATGATCTCGTGGCTCGTGAGTTTGAGCCCCATGTCAGGCTCTGTGCTGACAAGCTCAGAGCCAGGAGCCTGCTTTGGATTCCGTGTTCCCTCTCTCTCTGACCTTCTCCTGCTCCTGCTCTCTTTTTCTCTCTCAAAAATAAATAAATATTAAAAACCAAACCAAAACAAAGCCCCTCAACTCAGCTCCTTTAGAGACCTTGAACCAACTCTTCAAGGAAGCCAGAGCAATGAACTCATCCTGGGGGGTAGGAGGCATCCAGAAGTGGTGTATCCTGTGATCGCTCTGTCCTGCCTCTCTACCAAGGTCACACAACTCAGGGCTGGCAGGACTCTCTTCTGCATTCCAGGTCTGTCACTGGTTTGGGCTGAATCTCTTTGAACCATTGTGCTTCTTCCCCCCTCCCCCTGTCAACTGCCCAGCCTCTCCCCTCCATCCCTGTGAATGGTGGCAGAGAAGAGGCAAAAGCCAGAGGAGGGGAGGAGGTCCTTGGCTGAGCTGTAGCCCAGGGTGCTGCCCTGTGCCCCGTGAGGAAGGGACTAGGTGTGGCAGAGCTAGCTTTGTTCTGAGGCTGCATCAGCTCCTGGAAACACAGGAAACCCTCCCTGAGCAGGACCAGTTCAAAAGACAACAAAAGACATCAAATCAACCCTTCTAGGATTACTTTAAGGCCACAGGAAAGTCGCTAACTGGAGAAAGGAGGGAGGCAGCAGTGGAAAGTCAGCCACTGCCTCCTCATTTTTTAGCCTCCAACCACTATTTTCCCATTTCCATCCAGCAGCTCTGGGGCCTGGGCCTCCCCCCGCGCCCTGTTCGCCATTTGCACTGCCCTGTCTGGGCTTTGCCTTAGGCGGGGCCTCTTAGGGATAGAGCTGTGTTTGTCTGCACTGTGTGTTGACCTTGGCAGTTGCAGGTGCATCTCATTCCAAGTCAAACTACCACCTTTCAAAAGAGAAGTCCAGGCCTGGAATCCATGGCTTGGGGTGGGCCCTGTGCACCACCACCAATGGCTGGAAGTGGATGCTGTCCTTCTCCACCGCCCATGCCAGGCCTGCCTCTGGTAACGACTGAGAAGGGAAAAAACAGGCAGTCAGGGCTGGAGGTAACAGGAGGCGGCTGGAGGGCTGTGGGCGGTAGGAACAGGGCAGCTCTTCCGCCAGAGGTTCAGTCAGCCCTGGATCGTCAACTGTTCCTCCATGTTGGGGCCACCGGGGGCATACCTGAGCACATAGAGCCAGCTCACGAATGAGGTCCTGTTTTTCAAGAACCAGCCGCCTTCCAGAAAAGATCTGGAAAGTCCTAGTACATTCAGGAAGTTTCTCTCCCCTTTCCTGACTGTCATGGATCTGTTGTTCCCACAGAGAATGGCTACCCTCCAAAGACTGGGAAAGGCCATCTGAAGATCAGAGGAACAGAGAGACCTCCAGCCTCAGTGTCTCACTTGAGAATTGTTGTCAGATCGTGAGATCCCTTGTCCACCTCCCCAGTGTTCATGAATTCCCTGATAGGTCAGAGTGGCCGCCCAGGTGTCACTGTATGTTAGCTATGTGACTTGGGCTAGAGCCTCAGCCTCCCCGGGCCACGGTTTTCTGTGAGATGGAGATATGGTCTACCCACCGACTGTTGTGACCGTTACAGAGCATGTGGACAAGTGTGTACTTGACTGTTATTCTACTCAGGCCTTGGGCAGATGTCACAGCGTTTTACAGATAGCTTCTCACTTAGCTTCGTAATAGCTCTGTGAGGTGGGGAGGGTGGCAGTGGGTGAGAGTCATTTCATTGTCATTGAAAGTTTGAAGGGCTTTGCCATTTGAATGATGGCCTTGGCAGCCCCCCACCTGGCCCCAGGTAAATGACTCCCGCAGTTTGTCTGCCTGTGTTGGTTTATCTTTCTTCTCTTTTCTGGTTGGTGAATTTGCTACCAATCAAAGAACTTCAAAGGAAGTAGACAGCGTTGAACATTTTCCAAGACCCTACAGGGGCCTGGATGGGGATTCTGGTTCAGGAAAAGGCACATTATCTTTACCAGGTGTGTCCAGTGGGAACTTCATCTGAGTCACTCGTGGAATTTTACATTGTGTTATAAACACATTGGAAGAGTTTTTAAAAGGTGAAATTAATTTTAGGGATACATATTTTTAACCCCTGTGTACTACAAATATTACTTCAACACACAATCTAAAGATGATTAATGAGATACTTTCTATTCTTCATATCCCGTCTTTGAAGCTCAGTGTGTATTTTACATTAACAGCACATCTCCATTCCACTGCTAAAACTCATTGGAAGCTCTGGATCTGTATTTTGATTTCAGAATGAGAGTTGGTCAGAAGTTCACATACTCGTCATTGCAAATATACATAAGGGGCGCCTGGGTGGCGCCGTTGGTTGAGCATCCAACTTTGGTTCCAGTCATGAAGTCACGGCTCCTGAGTTTGAGCCCCGCGTCGGGCTGTGTGCTGACAGCTCAGATCCTGGAGCCTGCTTCAGATTCTGTGTCTCCCTTTCTCTCTCCACCTCCCCTGTTCATGCTGTCTCTCTCTTTCAAAATAAATAAACACTAAAAAAAATTTTTTTAAGTTTTCCAGTAATGGAATTGAGTACCAAATTTTAAATACAAATTTAAATAATTAAAGTGAAATTAAATGTAAACTTCATTTTCTCATTCACACTAAGCAATATTTCAAGTGCTTAATAGCTACACAGAGCTTGTGGCTGTCAGGTAGGACAGTCCAGGAGAAGGGTCTGCTAGGACATTTTCTTGTTCATTTGTTATTTCCATACTTAGACTTTTCTTTCTTCTTCTTTTTTAAATATTTTATTTTTAAGTTATTTCTACACCCAGCATGGGGCTTGAACTCACAACTCCAAGATCAAGAGTTGCATGCTCAATGGACTCAGCCAGCCAGGTGCTCCCATACTTAGAATTTTCTTCACTAATTATCTTTGCAGTGATGTTTTAAGTTAGTATCATATTTTGTACTATTTTACAAGTATTTAAAACTACACAATACACTGTCTACCCTTTGAACTGGCCACATTGCAGGACAGTGCAAACGATCAAGGGGTTCTGCCAGTGACCTCTTTGCGTTGTGAAGGAATCCAGTCACAGAACCCCTGTGACACAGGATTCTCTGAGGGAGGGCCCCAGGGTCAACCCACATATTAAATAGTTTAAAATCGTAACTTCTGTCTTTTTTTGGTGGGGGACAAAAATAAACAGAAATTAAAGATCTAACATTCTCTTCCCCCACCCTTATGGATCACTTCTACCAGTATGCTTGGAAGACCAGGCTCTGTGGTCTCAACATTTCCCCAAGCTCCGGCGTAAGCTCTAGCCCTTGACTATCAGGGAATGGGTGATGTTTATTCTAGGTCTTTTCCCTTCCAACCTCCCCTCCTTCTCCCAGAGTTCCTTGAGTCTGTTGTTTTTTTTTTTAAGGCATATATAATTACAGCCATTCAAAGACTTGATTAAATATTACTTTGTCATCCAAATCAAAACTCCAAAACAACAGAACGTCTCCCACAGAAGTCACAAAGAAATGGCCAAATCTTTGGAAATTGACCTAATTTTGTTATTTGGGGGTAAATTGTGCACTGGCTTTTCCCTCTTACTCAACTCTGGCTAACTACTTTGACACACTGTAATGGGAAACTTGTACTTATATTACCAGGATTTTCAGTGCTACGATTTTCTCCAGCCCATGTTCAGAAGTAGACGTGCCCTCCTGATTATGTGTGGATTATGTTTTGTTTGTCTCAGATCTCAGCGTCTAGGCCGTGTCTTGGCTTAGCAGCCTCCTCTTGGCTGGGTTCTGGGCGGTCCATTTCTTCTCCGGTTTTTCTAAGTATTTTTCCTCGCTCCTGCCACCTTTATTTTTCTTTCTTCAGCTCTTGCGCTTCATCAGTCATCTGAGGTGGAATTTTTGGAGTCCTTGGCTTTTTGTGGACACGAGTTTGACCCTTATGACCCGTGCAGGAGGAGTTGCATATTTGGTGCTTTTCATCTCTCCTGCTTTCCTGGAGGAGGCTCCAGATAAAATTCTCTGAGGGAATGAAAGCATTTTTGGCAAACTGTTGGGACTTTCTTCCCCTCTTTTGTCTTGAATTGTGTAAACAAAATATTCCAGAGCCCTGAAATGTTTTCCATAAGTGCCTCATGGAGGATACAGTCTCCTGGAGGACATCTAGAATGTTTCTAGGCAGGTTCACCCGGGCTTCCAGGATACAGGTGATCTGGGCCTGGCTGTGCGGGGGGCCTGCTCAGGGTCGAGGCCCCTCTTGCTAGTTATGTGGTCTCTAGAACATGTTTCCAGTTCTTTGATCAGTTTTTTCCCAAGAAATCCTAACATTGTTTTATAAGCCAGGAGGTAACTCCTTATAGCTTCTGCTGCTTTCCTCATCTTAGTTCTTCAATTTCACATGTAACTATTTCTTCAGCCTGAGCTCCAGCTTTGTCTTCTCATGGAAGAAACCCCAGCTGGGAGTGGCAGGTCTCACCTGGTTAGTTTGGAAAGTCTCCCCCATAAGCATTGGTGCAGGGCTGAGATTTGTACACATCTCTATGCAGAAAGACGCTTTCTACCTTGGCACGTGACTCTAGGTTTCCTGTGACCTTCACCTGCCCTCCAGGAGTCCTGTTGCCAAGGGGTGGGACACTAGCTCAGCAGGAAGGTCAGGGCCAGGCTGTGGAGCACCTGGAGTTGCATCAGGCACACGTCAACCTCCCATCTGCTTTGGGGATGGTTTTTATTAATGGTGTTAGTATTTTAAAACATGTACCTTTTTATTTTTAAATCAAGTCTGTTACTGATCTTTTTGTTTTGTTTTTCTAGCATCTTGACTACTTAGTTCACTTTTTCTTTACTTTTGCACATGTCCCATTTAAGAAATCTTCGCTTACCCAAGATCGAAATGTCTTATCAAAAAGATAAATTGCTGTGTTCCCTGTAGAATATCTATCATTTTTGCTTTCCTATTTGGGTCTGTGAACCATCTTGAAACACTTTTTATTTAGTGTAATGTGAGTTAGGGGTTTTGTGGTTAGCCAACTTACTCAGCAACATTTATTGGAAAGTAATTCTTTTCCCACTGAATTGAATGGATTACTGGATCATACGTGTGTGAGTCTGTTGCTAGACTCCCTCCTAGAGGGTCTGTTTTTAAATCCTTGTTCCAGTTTCTTGTTGTTGCTTCACAATGTTGCTCCATATATGTGACTATGCATTTTCCAGCAATTCAGAATTGCTTTGGCTATTCTTACTCCTTTGCGTTTCCGCATGTTTAGGATCAGCATGTCAATTTCTGTGGTGGGCTGCAAAATTGCTCCCAGAAGATATCCATGTCTTAATCTCTATGACGAAGATCCAGTGATTATTACTTTATATGGAAAAAATTAAGTTAAGGATCTCGAGATGGGGAAGTTATCTTGGCTAATCCAGGTGTGCCCTAAATGCTACCACATGTTTCCATACATGAGAGAGGCAGAGAGACTTGACTGCACAAAGAAAAGGTGAAATGAAGAGGGATTTCTGGAAGGTGGCCTTCAAGATTGGTGTGGCGTGGCCACCAGAAGCTGAGAAGCAAGGAACAGATTCTCCCCTTGAGCCTTTAAAGAGAGATCCTGCCAAAACTTTAGTTGGGGCCAGTGATACTGATTTCAGACTTCTGGCCTCTAGAACTGGGAGAGGTTAAAGTTTCATTGTTTTAAGCCACCAACTTTGTGGTGATCTGTTACAGCAGCTTTAGGAAGCATCATTTCCAAAGAAAAATCTGCCAGAAGTTTGTTGAGATTGTATTGAATGTACAGATCACGTTGGGATAAACTGACATTTTAACAGTATTGAATTTTTCCATTCATGGACAAGGTTTATTCTTCCACTAACTTAGGTCTTATTGATTTCTGAAGAGATTACTTTTTGCCTGTGAGATGTTGGTTAAGGGGCAGCACTGGGTGGCTCGTGGAGAGGTTGGCACTATGTCCTTGCCCCTTGCCTTATATCTGTGTCTGGGTAACTGTGTGTGCATAGGTAGGGAACAGAACCAGGAAGAAAGAATAAAATGTAGGGTGTAGTTCCACTTAAGAGGGTGCACAGAAGGGTGAGGTCTTCTAAGGAGCAAATGTTCAGAGAGCACTTCTGAGTGCAACAGGGATTCTATCTCTGTGAGTTCCTGCGTCCTTCTTATTGGTGTCACAGGGAGACCTCTGGATAATTTTAAAAAGTGTCTAGGGGCACCTGGGTGGCTCAGTTGGTTAAGCCTCCAACTTCGGCTCAGGTCAGATCTCACATTCGTGGGTTCGAGCCCCGCGTCAGGCTCTGTGCTGACAGCTAGCTCAGAGCCTGGAGCCTGCTTCCGATTCTGTGTCTCCTTCTCTATCTGCCCCTCCCCCTCTCATGCTCTGTCTCTCTCAGTATCAAAAATAAATAAAACACTAAAAATATAAATTTTTTAAAAAAAGTGTCTATACCCAGGCGCATGTAGAGTTTCTCATTTAATTAACATGGCATGGAACATGGGGTCCCTATATTTTTAGAGAACTACTCAGGTTATTCAACTATGAAGCTAGGGTTGAGGACCAGTGTGCCACAGAAAAGATATGCAAGGACTATCACAGTGTATAGAAGATTCATACAAGTCAATGTATTATTAATCTAAGAAAAATGGAGTTTGGATATAATGCGAAATTCAAAGAAACACGGCTAATAAAAATTGGGAGTCTCACCTTTACCAGTGCACTGTGCGAACTCCAAGTCCACCTGCTCTACTGGTGAACCCAGGGCTGGAATTCTGTGAACTGTGTCCTTCTGCTAGCTAGCGGCTTCCTGTTATTTTCTGCCAGAAGCATTGGGAGGAGGAGGGGGGGAAGGACCTTTCCTTTCTTTTACATCTCTTGTTTCTCCCAATGTCATCTTAGGAACAGCACAATTGGTTTTTCCCCCCCAGATTCTTTCCTCCCTGAGACAGCCCCGTTGCACACCTTAGCGCCCCCCCCCCCGCCCCCCCGCCAGGCATCCAGGCAAGGGTTTCTTCTCTGTGCTTGGAGTCCGTCTCTTGGAGGCCCTTTCTCCAAGCCCCTGAGGGGTCCACACCAGGTACACAATGAACCTTGTTCTGTAGTCTACACCCTGTCTGTGTGCCTTCCTCGCCCTTTGTTTCCCTGGCCTTGTGGGTGGACATGCTGCCAGCAATGGCTACTTTTGTCTTACCTCTGACTTTTTCAGGCTTCCGATATGTTTACCCAATTATCTGAATCAAATTCTCTGTTGATAAAGAGTGTTCTTTCTGTTTTCCCAATTGGACAGTGACCAATGCAACATCTATTGTATGAAAAGGCAAAAAGAAAAAAATCTGTGTATCTATGTACCCATACTCTGACACTTATTCGATTGACGAAAATGGACAAGGTCAATATCATTCTTGTTGATAATGCGGGAAAAAGAAAATTGAAAAAAAAGTATTTTATTTCATTTTTTAATGTTTATTTATTTTGAGACAGAGAGTGTGAGTAAGAGAGGGGCAGAGAGAGAGGAAAGGGAGAATCCCTTAAGAGATCCCAAGCAGGCTACACACTGTCAGTGCAGAGTCCGACGACATAGGACTTGATTTCACAAACCATTGTATTGTGACCTGAGCCAAGACCAAGATTTAGATGCGTAACCAACTGAGTCACCCAGGTGCCCCCAAAACATGTATTTTAAAATAGGACATCTTTTCAGGTAAAACTGAAGAAACCATTGTAGATATATAATGCTTTGGGCCCAGAACTGTGAGATCTTAGAAGCCAAGCTGAGGGAAAGGACCTGACGATGGGACTGTCTTCAGGGTGACACTGCGGCTCCTTCTTTGAGCTTTAATGAACCAGAAATCTGCACTTCAAGGACATCTCTCAGTTACAGGAGACCTTGGACTATCCCGATCCACTTAACTTTGAGGAGTTTCCCAATACACTGTCTCTGAGGTGGTCTCCTGGTTTGGGTCAGGAGCTGGGGACCCTTTAAAGTTGACTATTTCCCTGAAATCTTCAACCCCATAAGGGATTCCTAAATTAATTTCCGGCCTCCTTTTCTTAAGATGGAAGCTTATCTTAGAGGAGATGCTCTATTTCTCTGGTGAGCTTCTTGCATTCGGACTTCTCTTCACTCACGACCTTCTATTCTCTCTATTCTCTGCCTCAGGGGCATTGCTACTCTGTGGTTAGAGTCTCAGGAAAAACTTGCCCTCATCTATTGGTAGGATGACCAACTCATCAGGGTTTGCTTAGGACTTTCTTGGTTTTAGCCCAGGTGGAGCCCCTCCATCCTAGGCAAGCAGGGATGGTCTGTTTGCCCCATCCCTTGGCTCATTTCTTGCCATCACTCCGCTAATAAGTCAGTTCTGAGCTGCACCCACAGTCCCACTTTGCCACTTCGCTCCCATGTTGGGTGTGAGGGGCTGAATGGTCTGTCTGCCATCTTCTTTAGTCTGAGGGCCCTGTGTGCCCATGGTCACTATCAGAAGGGGACCTCAAGGTTCTCTGGACTTCCATGCTCACTCACAGGTGCTAAGGCAGAGACAGGACTCTTGGGCATGATGACCTTGTTTCCCTGGATTTCTTGGTAACCTTGATTGTGGAGCCCCACCCTGCAACATGGGAGCCTGGGGAGAGAAAAGTAAACAGGAGGGGAGGCCAGGATTGGGCATCCCTCAGCTTAAATGCTTTAATGGATTCAAGGACCTTGAGAGGAAAACCTGGCCTCTGCCACAGAAAACCACAAAATATGAGCACCTAAGACCTACTAAGTTCCTGAACGAGGAAGATAATCTTCTAAGAGGTATTTAGGTTATGTGAAATGTGCCCAATGATTTCTAAGCCATATGGACCTTCCTGGGAGGGGCAATGCAGTGTAGGCTAGGCAGCCATCCAGGAACCACTCACAACTGACTCAGAAAGGACCCTGATTGGTCGGCTCCACCTTCTTGCCCAGTGTGCCTTACAGTCATTTTCCAGTTTTCTGGAACCTTGGAACCTTTAATAAGCCATTTCCTGATGGATTTACCAAGTGGCTCTCAGCCTCTTCCTCAGTCAGCCCCTGGCCCCTTACTGAGGAACGTTCTCTCAGGTTCCTCCCAAGCCCTTCCTCAGGTTCTTCCCTAGCTGGGGCATGTTGAGCCCTTCACACAGAAGCTTTCTCAGAGCTCCATACACTGCTCCTTAGGACCTGGTTGCTTTGGCCTTTACACTCAGAGGGTGGTGAGAGTCCACGTTTGCCATTTGGTTAAGAAACCCTGATTATTTTCTCTCAGGCTATATCCGTGCCAGAGACTCTGTACTCTGAGGGCCAAGACCCACTGGAGTTTGATGAGCCCCCTTTGGACTGGGGTGCCCTGGTTGCTCTTGGATCTCATTGTTGACAGGAACTCTTTCAGAAAATAAGGAGACTGGCCACATAGGTCAAGGTGGGAGATGGTTGTGAGCTGGAGGACCTAAGGCTTCCTGAGATCTCTGGAAAACCAAGGATAAGCTCCAAAATTCCAGCTGCTTCTACAACCAGTGTCCCTCCAGGTGCTGAATTTCATTCAGGGCAAGGGATTGTATCTCATTTTGGGCTTGAAGGAAAGATATGCCACAGGCCCCAATTGGCAGGTTGGAGAAGATCATAGGATACAAGAGAGAAGGAAAAGAGATGAATCAATTTTTTTTCTGAAGAGAAATCAGTGCCACCTCAGTCCTCATGGCCAAATCTCCAGGCTGGCCCTTTAACGTCTCTGTGAGGCTGTGTGTTGGCACTGGAAAGCCTGAGCAAGGGGCTGGGACTGTCCCAACACGTTTTCTAGGCAAGTTTTGAACATAATGTGTGGATAATATGAAGGTCTACACTGAATTAGTAGAATTGTGTTCTTTCCATGTTTTTCACTTTTAGAATGAATAACAATATTTTCTATTTTCCTGTCACTGAAAAACTCAAGGAGAGTGGTTTTACTTATTAGTTAATTATCATATCCTCAGTTGGTATTTTGGAGACATCACTCAGTCTAGTACCTACACTTCCCAGGTGCTCCATGGGATAGGATCCTGCTTCCTGAGGATAAACTGAAGGCTCTGCTGTGCCGCCAGAGGGTCTTTGAGGCTCAGTGCTGCCTTACAGTAGGGCCTGACCCAGAGGTGAGGCTCATCTGGAATCACCACAGAGGGGGAGGAATGAAACACAAACATTCTTCCACAGGTATCCTGAAGTCTGTTGATAACACGGTGGGTGACCCCTGAATCCCTGTGTTTGGGGTGATATTCTTTTCTTTCCAGATGTTTCCTGTCGCAGCTGTGTCTAAGTCAACATAATTGATTTAGAAAAGTGGGAGGAGGAACAGGAGAATGAAGGGTCAGGCTTCAGCTGGGGCTGAGCAATGGCTCCCTTACCTGGCCGATGCTCCCCTAATTCTGCAGACTGCCCTCGTTCCTGGAGGAGGAAGGGTAAAGAGGGAGGGGCCCAACCACACTCACGGGTCAGGTTCCTCAGAAAGAAGATGGGCATCCAGCATCTGAGGCCTGAAGCCCACTGGTACCTCAGGCAATGGGCCCTGAGGGGTGTGCTGTGCTCCAGAGAGTTCCAAGCCTATGTCGCAGAGCGATGGAGCAGTCACAAAGGATTCCTGTGGTGGGGGAGAAGAATCCACTGCCGCACCCCTGCCATCCAGCCCAAGAGGGCCCA